>NC_081427.1:66742175-66849675 GCF_949786415.1 Peromyscus eremicus
CCCCACAATTTTGATGTAGGCTGTCCTTGTAACCCAAGGATGACTAGTTTCAGTGAAGCTTGTGTGTGCCGAGGAAATCCGGAGGGAGTTCCGCTTAGGAGGAAGCCCCAAAGACTGAAACCATCAAGGCAAGAACATCAGTGGAAAAAGAGCATCAGCCCATTTTGGCAAAAGCAGTGCATATTAGGAAAAAGGTGGGTCCTTAATCAGCTGGAGGCAAATTTTATTATTATTTAAAGTGATACAGACAATTAATTGTTTGGCTGCAATATCTTTTTGGATGAGACTGCAGCAGCAGCCTTTCAGATATTTCAATTTTATTCATAAGAAGCAATAAATACGAGGCAATTTATTTTTCAAGCCACTTAGCTTTAAGACATCCAATATTTATCAGCCCTTTACATTATGAGTAGTAAAAAGCACATTAAAACAAGTAAGTGAGAGCTGAGAAAATAAGTCCTTTTTCCATCTTTGATCAAAATTAAGACTCCAGTTTAACATTAGTTTTCTGTAGCTTTTAATTCCAGGGGATTTGTAAGGATCTCTGCCCTCCACCCAACATTCCATTTACCTCTGTAGCCAGATGACATTTTTTCCCATTCATTCCATGTGTTTATTATGAGATTTTCCTTTTAATCGTTGCTTCAGCCACAGAAGAAGATGGCAGACACCAGTATTAGTTATCAGTACTTCTGAGTGAAATCTAGACCATGATTCATATAAGACAATGGGAGCCATTATATTGTGTCCTCACAAACAATGGCGTTTCTGTGCTTCCTTACTTTCCCAGAGTTGAGTATTTTTTAAAGTGTAATGATAAAATATTGTGATAGGTGGCAGCTCCTTTCTCCTAACTGCACTAAAAGCAAAACACTTACTCCTAAGGAATAGCTGTGGCTTATACAAATACAATTATTTTTTTTTCTTTTCAATATAGAGTAAGCCACTCTCCATTTAAAGGAGCAGCCTGTGTACAATCACAGTCCCTGGTAGTCTGCCAAACACAATAGGGCATTAATTAACATGTGCCTGGGGATTCATCAACATGCTCAGTGCTAGCACGCAATTGGAGTCTTTTTCCCTCCCCTTTTCCACTCTATGCTGGCTGTCAGCATTCATGGAAGATGTACTCTAGTATGTAAATCAGTTCTTGCTAAACTCCTTGTAATGGAGTCCCTTTATTTTTCAAAGCTGTTGTCAGAGCGACTCCCCTATCTTAGAAAGACACTCCGTCTCTTTCTCTTGTTTAAAAATCCAACTACAGTGGGCAAAAATAACATATTTGTTTACTTGTCATGCAGACTGCACTGTAAATAAATCATCTGATAAATTACTTCCCCAATATGAGCAGAATGAGATTCATTTCCCTTAATGCTGTACCAGCGGGAATGGCAGAATTACGTTCCCTGTTAGGGTTACTGTACGCTGGCCCGCCAGCTTGTGAGTGCTGAGAGAAATACTGTGAGGGACCCTGCACCCAGCTTTTGCCACCTACTGCAAGCAGGTGAAAAACAAAATCACAGGAGTGAATTGGATTTCAGTTAGGTCTTAGATGTTCTTTGTGCTTTTCACTTTGCTGAACCTTTCGCACGGATTCCGTCACCTTCTGCGTGTTCTTTGTTGTAGGTTCACGTTAGAACTGGGAGAACCAGGCTCTGGACAATAGGAAACCTGTCTTCTTGAAATAAAACATAGAATGAAAGAAACAGAAAATAGTGTCCATATCGTCACTTTAAAAATAGAGCATGTGTTTCAATTTCATCTGAGTTCTACATAGTAAAATTTATGGCTGCTTTTTTTTTTAACATAAAATAATATGTGAAAAGTACTTAGCAAAGTACTGAAGTGAATGCCTAATAAACGACAGTGGAAATCATTCTTGAGAGTAGAGTTAGATGTGTTATTATTATCATTTATTGTCTTTTACAGCCCAGAAATCACAAATGTTATAAAAACCACAATGTAATTTTTATGTTTTAATCATTTCTGAAATACATCAATAAAACGCTTAGTTTGGGGAAGTGGAGGAGATGCAGAATTTGAAGACGCAGTCCGACCCAACCAGCTGCTCCCTAAGTGTGTGTCTTTCACGTTGGTGTTTAAAGAAGAGCAGCTTAGAGATTCAAATATTGTATTCTCCCTTTCCATCCTGTTCAACCATCACGTGACCTTGAGGAAATTATTTAACGGCAAAAAGACTCAGTTTCCCTTTTGTGAAATGGGAGACGGCTGTAAAAGGACAAATGAGATGATGAGTGTAGAATATTTGCCAACACGCGGCCTGTAGAAAAATGACTGAGTGGTAGACACAGTTCACCACAGAACTCCTTTCTTCTGTGTGAAAAAACAGAGGGAGGGTTCTTCGGTCCAGCCCAGCGGCAAGGCTGCCTTCTTTTCCCCTAGGGAAGAAGGTTGTCCAACACACTAGTGCTCTGAGAAGCTGAGGAGGCAAAGGGTCCACTGAGCCCAAAAGGGCCACTGCCTTCCGGCATTCCTCCCCTTATTTATACTCTCATAAGCAGTCAGGGAAAGCCGATACCTCCAACTAGCTTCATTAGAAAGGGCCCAAATGATGACTTTTAGTAAGTACGGATTTCAAAATTTTAAATTTAAATGTTAACAGAAAAACATCTCCCTATAAATATACATTTTTCTCTTACTAGGAATTTCTTGGAAAACATTTCCATTTTATAAGCATCCTTTTTACCAACCTTCCCTCATGATTATTTTTCAAAATCTCCTTTGAAATAATAGATAGTTTGAGACAGTGTTCATACAATAGTTCCTTGAAACATGAAAAATTAGCTATAATACCATACAAATTGTTTTTCACTGAGGATAATTTTTGTCAGTTAGTAGATGTGTTGATGTTTCCATGAATTAATTTTCCCTACAGCTCTATTTATATCATATTTGAATTTTGCTGTCTTAAGTAGGTTTTACCTAACATTTATTTCTACCTATCAAAGGAAATTTTAGGATGATCTTATTATGAAATTAAATGTATTAAAATATGGCTGAGCTTGAACTTCTTATGGGAATGAGGTTAGTCTCTGTGTTCTTCATCCCCCACCTGGGCTGTGGAAAATAAAGTCAGCTCCATAGGAAAATGCTTACAGAGGAAGCCTGTCATTCTTTTGTGAGAAAACAACACATCTCTTGTCCTTCACATCTGTTGCTACATTTTGGGGGTTTTTTTGTTTTGTTTTTTCGAGACTGGGTTTCTCTGTGTAATTTTGCACCTTTCCTGGAACTCACTTTGTAGACGAGGCTGGCCTCAAACTCACAGAGATCCACCTGCCTCTGCTTCCTGAGTGCTGGGATTAAAGGCATGTGCCACCACCTCCCAGCTCTGTTGCTACATTTTAAAGAAAGTCCCTGAGCCTGAAGGAGCTCTGCTCTCCGTGGACACGGGCCAAACAGACAGTACCAGGATAAGGGGAAGCAAAACTTTGGACATGAATGACTTCATGTTTGTTTTTCTTTTCCTTTCTTCTTTCCTTCTTCTTTTTTTAAAATTTAGAACATATAAGATGCCTAGCTGTGTAGATCTGCTGAAATGATGATTTTAGTGTTAATTGAAGAGATAGTTTATGATGAGACAGAGCTGTTCATTTCCAGTTTGGAGGCGTGCTAGGGGAATCACTTTCTCTGTGCTTATGGATTCAGCCAGAAACTGGTCAGAAGAAAGCCAGAGCCAAGAAATCTGGACTTTATTCTGTCCACTGGTGCTTCTGCAGTTGTCTACAGGAGTTACAGTTTCTTTTAACACCAGTGTCTGCTGAGGACATTTATTAGAAATACTAATATGGAGAACTATATGCCATCACCTCCCTAATCATCTTATAACAGATAACTAGTTTTTTTTTTAAAGAGACCCATGAATCCCATATTGGTATTTTCATCTCCATTTTGCAGATACCTGAACAGAGGCACTAAATATTTTAATACCTTGCCTAGAGTCTCCCAGGTAGGCAGCAACTGAGGGGTGCTGTAATTCCAAACAGTTCTGCTCCAGTATCGACGCCCCCTCTGCACTCATGAAACACTCAGTCTGTCCTATAAGGAACTGTATGTCTGACAGGCAGGGTGCTTCACAGAAGCCTGTCATCCATTCAAGCCCACCAAAGTACATATCTGCCATCCTTTCAGGCCCAAAATGAAGCTAGGATTAATTACAGAAAGTGCTTTTTGAATCAACCAACAACAAATCAGAATTCATCAACATTAATTAACTTGAAGTTAAAGTCCTCCCAATTGTTCTGTGTCTTGTTAAAGAATATATAACATCTAACCAGTTAAGACCAGCAGTGACTTTGAATTCCATGTTATTTTGAATGAACCAGCATTGGTAACACAAAATTTTATTGCAATTGCTAATCTCAATATGTTTGTGGATGTTATGAAGAATCACTGTTGACACCAGCTGATTCGTAACATGGCTGTGCTTTGAAGCAATCGTCAAGATTCCCCAGTTTTCAGTCTTGGAAGAAGAAATGGCTACGTGACCGTCTCTGCTTCTTATGGGATAGGCAGTCAATTTCAGTTCCTCCCTCCCCGTGGATTATAAAGTAATAAAAGGGGAAGGGTTAACACTAGGAAAGTTTTCCTCAAGATCTTTCCAAATTTATTCTGAAAATATTTCCCATGGCTACTGTTCAATATTGATGGCAAAGATCCGGTGATCTGCCGGCATAGGCTTACACATGATGTGCACAAGGACAACATGGTGGTTTTGATATCTATCTATGTAAATGGACATGGAATAGATGGGAATGGACGTGGAAAAGATATAGAATCTTTCCAATATCAAAACATAACACACATGAAAAAACCATAGTTGAGAAATAAGACATCATGATCTAAAACAATTTAACTTCCTTTGATGTCTAATTACTGCTTTTTGGGTAAAGAGCCTAACCTCTGGGTAAAGATGGCAAATTAAAGGCCAGGTTTCATCACCTGAGAACTGCTTGCCGCTCATTGCCTTCTTCCTCCTCCTCCTCATCTTATTCACCGGAGTACATATGTGCACACATGTGTACACACAGTCACCTGTAGACGCCGTATCTATAAATCACAGCTTTCTGCCAAATACTGAAGAAGTGGTAATAGTTGAATGAATAATTTTGTCTACTCTGACATCTAACTTTTTTTCACGTGCCTTCCTACCACCCAAATTGGCCAAATCCACTGACTGACTGATCTTTTACAGTAAAGTCACTAGTTGTATACTAAAACTATCTGGGTTGGAGATGATTTAAGCTACCCCTGACCAATTCTGAGAGTTTTCTTTCTTTGCTCACTCCTGCCCAGTCCTTTCTCAGAAATTCGTTCCTGTCAGAATGCACTTGAAGAGTTCGTAAGTGGAGAGTGAGTGGATGAGAGAGCAGGGTGTTCTGGAACTCCCCTTAACACATCTAATGCTCACCTTCCCAATGCTGCAATGGGTACAGCGTGAAGACTCTCATGCAGCCTGTGCAGTACATTTTGTGCAAACAGAACTTAATGTGAAGGATGGAATTTCTCGCTTGCTTTCAGACACATACTAATGGCACAAGGGAAACAAGAGTTAGGAACTATACAGAGGTTAGAGGCAGGTGACCCTGTATTGCCGCAGAGGAGTCCTATAAAGAAAATGGCAACTGGTAGGTTTTCCGTTGGATGCTACCAATGGATGATGCTACCCGTGCACATATGGGTGGCACTAACTGAATTTGGTGGGTTGTTTAAAAAACAACAACAAAAAAAAGACATTGGAAGGCAGCATGATGAGTAGGGACAGGAGGGCCTGAGGGAAAATGGGGTAGATACGATCACATTTCATCGCATATCTGTACAAAATTCTCAAGAACTTAAAAAAAAGAAATGTCAACATTGGGAAATACCTTAATGCTGATAATCTGTGAGCAGAGATATCAGAAACATTACTGTGTGGAAATTTCCTTTTTAAAAGCCAGTTAATTTCAAAGACGCTAGTAGCAATCATCTTTGACCCTTTTCAGTGACTCAATTTGTTTATCCCATTCAAAGTTTTAAGATACATCTGTGTAAATCTCTGATGGTAAATGTTTTATTGCCATTTTTGATTAAGCATGGAATATTAAAGAATATCAGCTCAACGCAGTCTAGTCCCCCATTGACATTCAAGAGCTTTCTACTATAAGATCAAGGTTAATGAAAGTTACCTCTGCAATTCCTCAGGCACTTGTGGTCGAGCAGTTCATTTAATTTCTATTCAGTTGGCATCCCCAAGTGGAGTGAGTACCTGTTCTGCTGGAGAAGCAGAAGACAAACTCTGGATGAACTAGAAGCTAAGACACACAGCAGGTCATGAAAAATTGAAATTAATTTCTATTTGTCATTTTCCTAATTAACATTATACTACCCAAATGGAATATTATTTAAATCTTATTCACCCCATTGGAAATTTGCTCTGCCCCCATAAAGCATGGTAGTTCCAGGTACTTATGAACTTAAGGGTCATACCTTTGCACCAGATAAGAACAAAATAAGACTAACTTTTCAAAATCTCCAGATTTTTAAGTTTAAAATCAGGAGGCCAAGCCATGCATGCCTGGATTTATTTCATTTAAAAATCATATTTCAGCTTACCTGCAATTTATTCTTAATCAATATGCTTAGTCACCATGAATGAGAATTCTCCTCCCTCTAAGATAATGACCCCCGCAAACAAACACTAGGCTGGAGGGGCCATTAATTTTATTTTATATGGAGACATAAAAAAGATCACTGTACAGTGATTCTTCTTGGCTCTTTAACAGAAAATATGCCTCATAGACAATACCTACAATGTAATTATAAAAACGCATCAAGGCCTTTGTACGCAGTTAATCAGAGCTAAAACTGCCTGAGAACATTAGGAACTACTTTTACAAAGATCTGAAGCCTTCTGCCAAGTCAGAGGTCTTAGTGTCTGAATTTTCCCACAGGCTTGGCTGCAGCCTGGAAGGCCCTGACAGGGCTGCCCCGCCCCCTCCGCTAGCCTCTGTGTACATTTCTCTTCCCTTCAGCTCTTACTACCCTTCTTAGCCTTCAAGCACATTAGCTCTTGTCCGGGGCCTGGGTTTTTGTGCTGCCCAACATGCGTCTCCACAGTTCCTGCATGAGTGTCTTTGCATAAATGTCATTTTATCACAATTGTCTTTCCTGGTCACTTGTAAAAGAATACCCACACCACTCTCTGCCTACCCCTGCTGCAAGCTGCAGGAAAATGTAATGGAATTCAGCTACTATTACAAAAGCTACTACTTGGAAAAGTCAAGAACTTTTCCGAAGGTCAAGCCATGGCTTAAGAAGTCTTGGTGATGGTTTAGCTTTTATATATATATATATATATATATATATATATATATATATATATATATATATATATATATATTGGCTGGTTCCTACAGTGATTTTCTTGTAATGCTGTGCATGCTTCCAAGAACTCCTAACAGTGTATTTATCTAAAATACCTATCAAGCATCCAAGGTCAAACAAAACAACACCTGTCTCCTAGGTCAGGAGGATAGCTTCATTTCTCGTGCTATTTAGGGTGAGACCCTCCTTCCTTACAGCCTTACTAATAGACTCCTCATTTCTTACCTAACCACTTCTAGGAATATAGATTGAGCACATAAATTCCCTTCTTGACTAACCAATCATTAGCACTCATTTGGGTTGTAAAAGAAAGCCTGAGGAAAATTCTCACCTGCCTTTATGACCCCGTAAGAATTCAAGCCTGGTGACCTTGCTCTGCCAGAGGATCACTATGACTGGGGTTTATAAATGAACACCTCAGAGACTGGGGGGAACTGAAGTATAAGGAGAGTGAAGAGAGGATATTTTGGCTGGAGAGGATTTTTGACTAGAAAACTGGAGGTCAGGATGGAAGATGAGGAAGAGCCCAATGGGAAAGTACTAGCTGGGTAAGAACGAGATGAGAAGGACCTAGATGAAGTAGAACCAAGATGAGAGAATTAAGTTAGAACTTAGAGGGGACAGCAGATAAATGTAGAGAGAAATCAGGCAAGAAAGGAGCTAGGCATGAGAGCAGAATAGAAGCTGTGTAGAGAGAGAACTGACACAGAATAAATAAATAAATAAAGTGTATAGACTAAGGAGTTTAGTGTATAGGCATTCATTTCCTTTCATCAAAGCTTATCAGCTGGTTGTAAACTCTTCCCGGACCCTGGGAGAGGACTATCAAGGGCATGGACCCCCTTAGTCACCAGTATACCCCCACCTACTTTGTTTTTCTTTCTACTACGATTTTTTAAAAACTGTGTCCTTCTATCCACCACCATTAAAATGTGAGACCGGTGTGGGCTAGTTTTGCTTGATGCTATTTCTTTAGCCTCCAAATAAATACTCCAGTCATCTTAGTGGGCCCTCAAAATATATCTGTTGAATGAGTGGGTAGATGAGTGAGTGAATGAATGAATGACTGGCTTCTCTTTTGACCCTTTCTCCTAAAACGGTACTTTCCGGAGGAGTATAGTTAATAAGAACCTGTGTTCTTATGTGTACATTTCAACATGACACTGAAGTTTGGATCATGATTCCATGGTTTGTGTGTCATGATGCTTAAAGCCAGGTAGATAGCATTATTTTTGAATTTCATTCTTCTTATCTGAAACATCATTATTGAACTACCCATCTTATTGAAGTTTTTAAAAATGCAAGCCTTTGCCTACCACATAGCTGCTATATTCTAGGTAGGTACTCAACTATTCAAACCCCTTATGGCATTAATCCTCTAACTCCTAAAGTATGAGAACTCATTTCAGTTTTACACTTGTGAGTGTGTGTACACACTAACATACCTGTATGTTCTCTTGCACACGTGCAACTGAGCATGGGCAGGGGCCAGGTTGAGGTGGCCACTTCTCTTTCTACAGCATGGGTTTGAGGGGCATGGCAGCAAGTATCCTTACCCACTGAGCCATATTGCCATGCTGTAACTTGCAACTGCAAAATCTTTTTATTTTCTGAAAAAGAAAAGACTGCTTCCAGGTACTTCTTGATTGGGTGGAGAGCAAATCAACACTGGAGGTTTAGAAATATCTCCTTTTCAGTCTGTGTAAGAACGTCTTACCTATTTGATATCATCGGATGAAGCACCCTCCTGTCTTCACCCAGTAGAGTGTCACTCTCATTGCCTAAGACAGCAAGGTCCTTGTGTCCAGCCATTCTGAGTAATGTCCCAGCTGCTCTGGATGTAATCCACCTCTGTGGTGCTGCCACCAAAGTGCTAGCCCTGTCTTCTGTGAAGCCCAGTGCTTTTACTTCCCAATATTGCTCCCAACCTCTCCAGGTCTCTGTCACTTTTCTGAAGGGCATGATTCAGAGCCGTCTAGTCCTTGAGGGATCTTCTCCTTAGTAGCAAATTTATCACTCCCAAAGGCTGAGATTTTCTGGGCTCAAGCACTGAGGAAGAATTTTCTTTTGGATTACTAGAAATTTGACAAGTTTCTGAGTAAAGAAGGGAGTTGGCAGTTTCCATGGAATGTGTGAATGGGAAATTGGTGCATAATTAAGACTAGGACAAATTATTCCACTAATTATCTCATCAAATTGAATTCAATCAAGATGCTACAATGTAGTGATGTTACATGGACTAAAACGTTCTTTCCTCTACAGTGTGTTTCATCTTTCAATGCACAGTCTACATCCTAGATTGGAAGTTATAATGTCAACTTGTTGAGGTTGTATGTCCTATGTTTATCTGATGTTTCCTGTGGTCAAAGAGATTAAATCAAGGACCATGATCCAGGACCCCAATAGCGAAACCAGTTCAGGGGAAGAGAACCCGAGCCCCGCATGCTTCCCTCCCAGGTAACTGGAAAGCTCCTTCATTTAGCTGTACGTTCCTGCTTCCACTGATGCATTTGACTTCGTACTTCAGCATACATTTTCAAGTTAGGTCCTCACGCTACACCCTCTTGCATTGCTTCTGCAGCACCGCAGATTATAGCCGAGTGGAAAAGGCTGCCCCTGCTCATTCCTGAGCCTGGGATTTGCAGCTTCCCCTTCTGTTAAAACCTAAACTCTTCTCAAGACCTCCTCTCTTTGCCCTCTAAGAACCTGATGACTTCCTGCTATGGGAAGCATATTTTTCTTATTGACCTTGTTTCTAATGAACTGAAGTTTCTCCAAGGCAGTTTCTTGTAGATACTCAGCTGACCTTCGAATTCATACCATTGTATCTGTGAACTCTTGCAATATGTCTTAATGCTTATTTAAAGTTAACTATTTATAAAGAATGCCTTGCATACAATACCATCATTTTACAAGTATTTTTAAAATTAGTATACAAAATAATGGGCTCCATTATGATACTTTCAATATATATGTAACTTTATATCATTTCTTTTTATTCATACAAACCTTAGTACCTACATAAATGGCAGTAGCATCCTGATTTATATTTCATATGTTGTCAGACACAGAATATTGTTTATAATAGCTATTTAATCAGTAATTACTATGTGTTATCACATTGGCATATTCCAGACCATATCTTTTGGAACTAGTCTAGAAGAACTGGAAATGATTTTCTTAAACTTGAAGGTTATATACAAACTTTTGCCAAGGCAGCCCATACCCAAACATTTATTTTCAGAGATCAAGAATAAAGCTGTGGATACCTAAGGAACGAAGAAAGGAACATACTGCAAGTCAACAAAGGCCTAAAAATACTCACGAACTGGAACTCCAACATTGTCATGGTACTCAGTGAGTTCTATCACACACACACACACACACACACACACACACACACACACACACACACACACCAGAAAGTAGGATTTCTACGGCAGAATTCCAATAAGGCAACAACCTACTCAAAGAGGCAGAAAGAAATGCAAAACAATAGAAAACAAAGCAAACAAAACAAACAAAAACCTAAAGCCAGGAAATAGCAGGAGGCAAGGAGAGAGAGAGAGAGAGAGAGAGAGACTGTCCTGCAGAAGGCACCACAACAATGAGTCAACCATAATATAGTGGGAGAATAGACTAGAACACGAATGTATCTACATCCTGGATAGAAAAATTCCATGAGTTTATGGTAACAAGAAAGTTTTTAAGTCACAAAATTTTTAAGAAGCATGACTACAAACTAGGTATTCCCAGTCTGATTAGATGTTTTGGAGATTTAAGTAAACATTAAAAAATTAGTAGAACTATATTTCTTTTCCTTTTTTGGGGGGGGGGGGGTTTGAGACAGGGTTTCTCTGTGTAGCTTTGCGCCTTTCCTGGGACTCACTTGGTAGCCCAGGCTGGCCTCAAACTCACAGAAATCCGCCTGCCTCTGCCTCCCGAGTGCTGGGATTAAAGGCGTGCGCCACCACCGCCCGGCCTTGAACTATATTTCTTAGAAAGCAAAATTAATTTAGACTTCTATCTAGGTTTAAGAATAATGAATACCAGACTAAAGCATACAATGAGATTTGAAGATGAGATACAAAACCTTTCTACTGGTTGTAATATATGTCATTATATTACATTCACAAGGATTGCAAATTTTTTCCTTTGTTAGATTGTATTTCTTGTTGTAACAGTTTTAATACAGTAGAAACTAAATTTTTGTGTACTGAAGTCAGTAGTCCCAAGCCAAAGTGTATCATCTAAATTAATGACATTACTCTCAGGTTTAAGAAAAATAAAATGCTTTCCTAGTTTTAAAATGACCAAGATGGTACCATATGCAAAGCTTATATATGGAAGCATCTCTACTATTAGATAGGAATGAAAGGTATCCAGATAAATTTATATATGGCTATAAATTTAGTGTGTCAACATAAATTTATCATCCTGTTTTCTTCCCTCTTCTCCATTGTATCCACTTACTCTAAATTTGAGCATGGATATAATTCAATCATTTCATGTCAAATTATTTGTTGTAACTGTCGTAATAGTTAAATGCTTGGCAACTTATTGAATAAAATATATGTGGTATTAAATGAATAGAGTGCATTAGATCTATTATTTACCTGTACACTACCCACAACTGACCTGATTCTCCATAAGAATAACGTGGGCTCATTTTCCAATTGTATTAATCTGTTTTTATCAAAAACACACTTAGAGCTGAAATTCACTGTTGGTATTGTTCATTTCCTCTGTCTCAAAAGTTTCATTAAAAAATAAAATTGCTTTTGTATTATTTTCCATAACAAATAGTGATATAAGATTTAGAAGGGGTCACATTTATCTTTTTCATTAACCACAACTTAAGTTTGTAAAATGCAGGTGCCTTTTCAGTTAGCTGTGAATACGTGAGAGAGGGGATAAATCTGAATTGGTCAGTGGAACTTACAGAACGCTTCATTTGAGGACTACTCATTCCTTATGAACTAAAACAAATATTTTAGTCCTGATAGCATGCCCAAATATCAACATTTAGAAATGAATTGTTTTCACTTTAGGTAGGCTTGCAAAAGCCCATGTAATATCTTTCCATCATTTTTGCTATAGTATATGAACAAGACCTCCTTCTGCTTTCAAGTGAAGGCAAATTTCTCCTGGATTCCCGTACATCTCAGAAGTCATTCAAAGTATTTTTATAAAATAACATTATGCAATTTCCACTAGACTTAGAGTCACAGAATCATTATTGTTACTATGGAGTTTCTTAACAATTGAGTCCAGCTCCCAAGTGGACATGAATATTTGTGTGTACAATGTATTGTCAGTGATTTCCGTATTCTGATTTAGTTCTGACAGGAGAGAAAAAAACAGAATTAAAGTGAAAAAAAAAAACCCTGTAGTAGTATAGGAAAAACCAGATAAATTATACATGAGAAGAAAGGAGCGATATTTTATAAGCCATACAAATCACAATTCTCTTGCTTAGAAATTCCCTTGTAGCCTGTAGAATCACAACCAAACTACTAGCAAAACCATCATGTGCTGGCATAGGTGCACACTTTTGATTCCCTTGTCTTTCTCTAGCGTGCTAGGTTACACCCAATCCAGCCACCCTTTATCACAGACGAAAGCCCATTTTCCTACCTTAAGTTTTTTTCTCTTGCCTTCTTCCTGTCTAGGATAATCATTTCTATCAGATTATTCCCTCTCATCTTCCATTGCTATCCCCAAAGAATACATCTTTTTAAGGGGTGTTCAATAATGTTCTTCTGTATGGTCTTCCTTAATTAAGCCAAAGAAATCTCACTAATACATTTTTGACAAAAACTTTGCTTCCTGATCTAATCACACCTTCCTACCTTTTTATTATGGATGAGATTCTTACGTATTTCCTGAAATGGTAGAAATTGTAAAGATAAAGAGGTGTTTATCTTTTTTACTTTTATATATTTTCATAATCCTGGCATAATTCCTTACTGACTTGTAGGAGATCAAGAAATATTTGGTGCATTCAAATGAATTGAATTAACATTAGCTCCACAGGGAATCTAATAACCAAAGTTATATGTTTTACTGTATTGATTTAATAGACTTCTGTTTTCTTCCTTTCTTTGAAGTATATTTGAGGAACACAAAACTACTAAGAAAAATTGAGAAGCCTTAAAAATTAGCCATGAACATATTTCAAATAATTGGGATCGAAAGTTGAAGGTATCAGACAGATGAAGCTGGAGTCAGCATCCTGTGCTCATAAAAGTACACACTCAAAATGATTGTGAAAATGTGCCAAGTGGAGGGCTTTGGGGCCAGCGGTTTAACAAGTTAGTTACATTGTCTATCCTTTGCAAGCCGTACACCTTCATGTTCCACCTTGACGGAACTTGAGGCTCTTGTCAAAAGCAGCTCTCCAGTGTGAAGAGACAAAGTTGTATAACTTCTTTAATAACCACCTCTTCCTTTTCAGTGAGCTGTGTTCTTCCACCGGGACAAATGCCTTCTAATATTTTATATATTCCTGGTCAGTGACTTAAAAAAATAAAAAGCCTATCCAATTGCAGTCTGCCATTCAAAAGGAATATTTCTGCAAAGAAAAAGATGTGAAAATGTAGGCATTCAAGTGAAAATTCAATCCTTCACAGTACAGAGCCTCTGTGAAGTTTTTTAAATGACCCTTTTTATCATGGTGCCATGTCTGTACCTTTCTGAATAGTGAGACCTGTAAGAAAAATAGATGTATGTATACAAGTGGTTGAGTAATGTATTACTCATATGTACTTTGTTCTTTTTGGCAAACTGACCTTATCAAAGGAAAGAAAGCTATACATTGTGACAAGCTGAGCCTTACCAGAAAGTCTGAATTAGGAGAGTGAGTCCTCTTATCTGGATTAAAATGTGATCAGAACCAAAAAAAAAAATAGTAATAATCATTAGTCTCTCGAGAAGTGGGGATACTGGGAAACTGAGTTCTGTTTGAATTAAAATCTAAGCTCTTATTGTGTATATATTTAGCCACCAGAATGGCTGCCTTAAAAAACAGTAATTATAACAAATACTTACCCCCTTTAATACACATCTCTTCTTTGATGTTTAAATAAACAGTTTTAAGCTTTTGATTTTCTATATTTTATAATGAACTATTATAAGAGGATGGTGACCAAATATCCATCACTTTGTCAGAAGCAAGTGCTATCCTGCTTTGATTCCATTTGTTACATTTAAATGCAAATTTAAATTATGTCATTAATATTACTCAAGGATTAGAGAACATTGGTAGTTATTTAATAAATAAGCCCCTTAGATCTTGTATTTTTACAAAAGATACTTTTCTTATATGATTTAAACCATTTTAGTGCAATTACTGAATTGTTTCAAAAACCAGTTATTGAAAGGGATAAGAAGGAAATTTATTACTTTAAAAGTAGACACAAAGACCAAACTTGACAATCTCTGGATCTTTTGTGATAGGCAACTTCTTTTCAAATGAGTTCACAAAGATTAGCAAAATGATCTGGAATGGGTAAAGCCAAGGGGCAAAATGCTATCTTATATAGCACACAGGTACATCAAACTAGAGGTGTTTTTATTTTCAAGAAAAGAGTGTACAAGTTTCTATTGCCCAGTTACTGTGCATATGGGTTCACCAGATCTAAATGTGTTTGCCCAGTTAATTACTCTGCTGTTCAACAATGATGGCCAATAATCCAAGCAGTCTTTTCCTCCTCAGACATAGATGAAACTCATGAACACAGAATGTCTTCTCTGTAGAAAATGATCCCAACAAACTCTATAATTATTTTTTTCTTTTGAAATAAAGCCATCAATTCAATTATATTTTAAAAACAGCATGTGAGAGAATATATGGAATAAATGTCTCTGCAATCCTTCGGAGAAAGCTAGAAGATGGTTTCCTCTACACCACTCTTGCTGGTAACCAACTTCAATATTAAAAAATAATGGCTGATCAAAACTGTTCATCATTATCCTTAATTAGTGTGTTGGTTTGCAATAGTTATCTTCATTAATACAGATGAAGGTGTGTTCTTCCACGTTCAATTATACGTGCTATCTATCCCTCCATGCTGGTGAGCAGATAACTAAGCTTAAGAAGTAGCAGATCAAACAAAGAACCCTAGTGTAAAGACACACAGGAGTCAGGTAAACTGGCCTAATTAGCACTGTAATTAGTTCATGTGATTACTAAAACAAAGCAGAACAACACAGGAAACACTTGGAAAGGAAGCCTGGTGGTGCCCTACCCCCTATGCCTTGTCTCTAACTCAGCGAAGAGCCCTATCATATGGTCTTCCGAACCCCCTGGCTCCCCAGCCTCTAGATGCCAAGTGCACGCCCAGGCCTAGGAGTTAAAAGATGCACAAGGTTTACATGGCTGCTATTGTGACATTAGGATTTTAGCAGAGTGAAGCCTCCTGGGTAAGCATGGGAAAGGGAAGGGAAAGGCAGGCCTGGGTTTCTTTTAACACCACTGTATTTGCTTAGCTTGTGTAAATGTTAAATGTTAATTCATATACTTCTATTCACAGGCTTCCATCAACACCATTTATAAAACGCAAGTCCCGGGGTGGAGCCCACATGCCTAAAGGGGTGTCTTTAGAATTTTATATGTAATCGTTAAGGCTTCTTGCTATTTGATATAGAATTCTGTCTAAGTTTAAGCAGTTTCAAAAAAGGAATAGTTCCAAAGCTTCATCCAGAAAAGATGACAGAGAACATCAGTGAAAATCTAAGGGAAAATAACCATTGTGGGGAAATCGAGTAAGTGAAATCGAGCTTGATCAATTATAAAGAAAATTCTATTTTATAATACTAACAATTAAATGATACTAATTCCTTTCATTAGAAACAGTTTTTACTCTTTATTTTATTTGGTCTTTGCAATTACCCTGAAAATTAGGAAGATGCTTTAACCCTAATTTTACGGAATTAAATGACATCAATGGTGCTGAGTGAGAGAGTCCACATAGCACAATCCTTAGACTTCCAGGTCGGCCAGGGTCTATGGGTCCCTGCTGGCTGTGCATGGTGTTCGCGTTTTACCTGGGCCAGTGAGACACAAAAAAGCTTTGCTGCTTTCATTAGCCTTGGTCTATTTTAATCTCAATTGTTGTTTTCAAACTTAAACTGTGTTGTTCAGTTAAACTGTGTTTTGCTCCAATTGTTTGTTGTCTTTGAACTTCGACTAGCATATCATGTATCAATCATTGAAACAAAACTGTATCCACAAAGGAAAAACATTTTAAAATATTCCAATTAAAGTCTGTATAGACATTAAGGAAACTGTCAATACTGTCTTGTATTCAAATCTTAGACAAATTATTACAGCAGCACATAAAATCGATACTGAGTCTCAGAGTGATTGCATTGTTCTTGTGACAAGAATAGGATTTGGGAGGCTCTGAGATACTGCAATGCCACTTTCTAATGCTTATGTCTATTTATCTTCAGAAGAATTAAGTTCGTAGTGAGGATTGCTACAACTTAAAAGGCACATCCATGTCATTAGGAATCACAAAAACAAGTGACACTATTATACTGTTGCTTTTCAGAACGGATAGTGAAAACTTGGTAAATAGTCACAAAATGTTATTTGAGGTCCCCTAAGGACTAATCAGATGCAGAGAGAATGGTTCGTTACTAGCAAAAAATTAGATTCATATCCTCTGTTATACATAAAAAGTTTTAAACAAATATACAACCAACATATGCTTGGTGTCTGCCACAGAAATAAGTATAAAGCAGCTTGCATAAACATACAGGGCATGATAGGCAAACCATGGGGAGTTATTTGGAGCAACTACTGGGAATGCGAAGGCTGGTAGAAAGAGAACACAGACCCTCTGCCTCTAGTTTCTCAGCGCCTCTTACGGAAAGGATGGAAAGGTCAATGTGGGGGTGCCTGGGCTCTTACTTAGCAACTTGCTCTAGGATGATGTAAAATAGTTGGACTGAAGTGATTGATTTGTAAAGGTGATATTGAGGACACAGACCCTATGCTCTTCTACCCAGTCTTTAGATTTGAGTAGTGTAAGAAATGGAGAAGGGGAAAATTCCCAAGCCAATTTATTTTAAATTCTCAAACTGGAAAAAAATCTTAAGCAGTTTTTATTAAGTGATCTTTAAATGTACTACAGGAGGCCCACACATCAAGTTTCAAAACAGGATAGAAGATGGTGGTCTGGCAGTGTGGAGCTCAATGTGATGTCCTGCACTTACCAGCCATGAATGGAGCATGGCCAGACTAGTTAAATGAAGTAAGATTTTTTTTTTTGAGGAAAAAAAAATGTAGATCAAAAGACATATGACTCCTACAAGTTGAGGTACAAAAACATTTCAGTACTCTATGGGGCAAACTAAAATAGCAGATTATACAAATTATAAATAAAACAAAGTTGCAATATTGCATATGGAAAATGATCTACTCACTTTTTATGCATTCTGCTGGTTTCATTATTGTGTATCCCCTGCCTTTCCAAAGCAAGGCTTCTAGGATCCCCTGAAAATGCCTTTAGTTTTGCAACTGAACATGTATATCTTTGAGATGGTCTTTAACTTCTGTCAGGTAAACAAAGGCGCTTATGACCCTTGGGGTTACAATTCACTATCTTGTAGCAAATTGATAACAACTTCCCAGAGATTTTCCTTTTAAAATTTTCTCCATAAAAACAATCAGTGCTTCACACTTTGACCTTACCAGTCACCTCCCAGCTGTTTTTCTTTCCATCCTCCAACCTGTTCTCCACAGTAAATATTAACAGCTGTTAGACTAGCCATGAGAAAGTCCTTATCATATTTTAAAACCACTAATAAACACTAACCTGATAATTTTCACTTCAGGGTCAAGCTCAGACTTCATGTTTTAGCACTGAAATGCATATTCCTGGATTCTTTACCACCTCAGCTGATAGTACCTGACATTTATAGAATAACATAATATGCCAGGGACTGTGCTGTGTTCTTTAAATAAAAAAAAAAATGGACTCACGTACTCTACGAAATGGCCCTGTAAGATCTGTCCTGTTACCATCATAACCCAGATGTATTGTATGGAGACTCCAGGAGTAGAATATCTGCCTCGATGTACAAAGCCTCTAAATGTCAGCTTAGAACTCAGCCCCATGCAACTTACCCCAGCAAGTGTCTCCAGCAGTGATGTTGCCTCCTGCCTTCTGAATGCGTTGATGCAGACATTCTTCTTTAGATGGCTGGGTATTCCACTTGAAACAGAGCACATTTGTGAGTCCAAGCTTCGTTCATATTCTGGTCTCCCCACTTCTCCTAGGCTGACTGAAATCTCTCCTCTTCTGTAATACGTTCATTAGCTCTTCTGTCTTGGAACCCTAAGACCTGCAGCATCCACTCCATCACATCCCATGTGTTACTCAGATACAGTTTTGCGTTATGATTTTTCTCTAATTGGACAGGAAGACACTGGTGGGCAGGGCTTTGATCTTCCTCTTTGGTTCTCTCATCTTTAACACAGTTCAGTGACTTTCATTGAGTTTGCATTCATAAAATACTTATTGAAGGAATAAATTAACATGAACTCTACAGAGTGTCATGTTTGAAAAGTGATACTATAATTAGTTCTCTAGCATTCTATTATGTCTTGATAAAAGCTCCTGTAGATGGTGGCGGGTGGGCTTATGAGATACTGCACCCTTACTGAAACTGGCTCTCTGTTTCTTCACTTTGCCAGAGGTAAATCTGACAGACAACAAGAAACTCTGTATGTGTGTTGTGTGTTGTGTGCATATTTATATAAATATATAAAATACATATACATACATATATATATATAGAGAGAGAGAGAGAAACAGAGACAGAGAGAATGAATCTGTGTCTAGCTAAAAATACTGTTTTGAAAGATTTTTAAAACCTATTGCCATTCTCTTAAATAAACTTCAGTACAACTAGACTAGTTGTGTGTGTGTGTGTGTGTGTGTGTGTGTGTGTGTGTGTGTGTGTAGGTCAAAGGTAGATGTAGGTGTCTTCCTCAGTTACTCTCTACCTTGTATCTTAAGACAAGCCTCTTGCTGAATATGAAGCTCACAATTGACTAGACTCACTGCCCAGCAATCCCTAGGGATCCTTCTGTTTCTGACTTTCCAGTACTGGATTACTCTAATCTCTTCTCCATCTGGCTTTTACAAAACTATTGATTTTTATTTTGTTTTATGTGCTTGAGTGATTGCCTGCATGTTATGTATGTGTTCCACCTGTGTGTCTGGTGGCCACGGAAGCCAGAAGAGGGAGTCACTACAATTTCCCTGATCTTGAGTTGTGAACGAACATGTGTGGGTGCTCGGATCTGAACCCAGGTCCTCTGCTAGAGAAGCAAGTGTTTTTCACCACTGAGCCATCACTCTGGCTCCATAAGTCTGGTTTTTCCTCAAGCTTACAAGGCTAGCACTTGACAGACTGAGTCTTCTCCCAAGCCCCAACTCAACATTTTTGTTTGTTTGTTTGAGACGTGGTCTCACTGCATAGTCCTGGCTGTCTAGAACTCATTATGTAGACCAAGTTGACCGGGAACTCACGGAGGTCTACCTGCCTTTGCCACCTCAGTGCTGCTATTAAAGGCCTATGCTTCCATGCCTGGCCACCCTCCCAGTTCATTCTCAAGAAAAGGATCTACTTATTGAAGAAATACTTCTTAATCCAGAGCCAAAACTTTGTTTGAAGTAGAGGCTCAGAGGCTCCAGGCTCCACATTATGTGGCAGCTCTTGGAAATAGTAAGATCTTTGCGTTCTTTTTCGGCCTTCTTTAGGCCCCTAGTTGTTTGGGCTACTGTCTGATGGCCCCATTTGCATTCTTTCACATCATGTACCCCACTACCATCAGACAAAAAAGTAACAAGAGACGGAAGAGCTCTCGAACATGCTTGAAAAGCCAGTCCTCTCAGCCAGGTAGAACCTTCCTCATGGAAACTCTATTTTTTTTTTCTCTTATATGCACAGAACACCTCCTGTACCTAATAAAAACACACATTATCTACCTAGTTATTCAAACTTTGGACAAATGTGATATGGAAGATATTTTGTATAACAAATCAGGCTATAGCCATTCTGAATAATTATCATATGTGCGTATGTGCCTGCAAGAGAATGCTTTTACTATCAGAAAACCTGCTTTGAAATGTCTAAAAGTAACTTACTTCAGAGCATCTCATCACTCAGTGATAATACTCAGAACTTAGATGCATGGCTCTAAATGACTCAGCTTTCCTTTTAATAACTTAAAATGCAAGGCTTAGGTTAAGTCAAGAACACTTAAATACTCACAGATAGAAGGCAGATATTGAATGTATGAAGTACGCTTGGTGGAAATCTCTCTGAGAAGTACCAAGTACTTGGATACCAGACCAAGTTGGAGAAAATATGCCCTGTCTGAAGAGAAAAGCCATTGGTCAGTCCCAGGTGAATTTAGCATGTAAGAAATAAAATACCATGCTAAAAACAAACAAACGAACAATCAAAAAACCTTAATATGTATATGTTTTTAACTATTTTTTTTTAAACTGTAAAAGACTAACCTGTGGAGTATGAGATCTTGCCTAGAAACTGTCATTTTCTACTGTGGACTGAACATTACATCCTTCGGTATCTGAGTCATGTAATAGAATATCCACACGGATATAAAGTTATCATTAGAGATGAGAGTCCCAGACTCTGGACCAATCCAGAAAATGTAAAACACACAGTATTTTGTAAAAGTTTAGTGGTGGCCTGATCATCTTCAGCAATGACATGGGGATTAGTAACAGAGCGGAGTGTTACGGTTCCCATTCTAAGAGTAGAAAACAGACTTGATGAGTTGCATTCACCTGGTTCATTCTCCCCTCTTGAACAGGGGATCTCTGGTTTAGGAGAATCCACTAAATGCCCTGAAAGGACTTTATGTAATGTTAGTAGATATGGAAGGGTACTATAGAAACACACAAAGAAACAGAAAGCTTCCATTTCAAAGCCTTCAGATTTGAGTGAAGATAAGGAGCATGCATGTGAATGGAGCTGTTTGTGAAGACTGGTGTGTAGGAATTCATGCTGAGCAGTGCTAACACAGAGAAGGACCAAGTCAAGTGAGGCCCATGATCCCAGACTTGGGAGGTGAGTGCCAGCATTGTATTAGGCCTTGAAGAAAGTCTGAGGCCAGACAAGGCAGAAATAAACAAGCTCCAGTAAGCCCATTGTATCTTGTTTTGGAGACAGGAAGAAGAAAGCAAGGGATGTCCAAGACCATCCAGGTAAACAAGGTAAATGACAGCAGATGTGAACGAGGGGACCTGGAGGGTCTCACAGTTCCGAAAATGGAATAATCATCCAGAGTAGGGCAAAAATAAAACTTACCGAAAGCGTCCATTTGAGTCTGTTTTAATATTGTATTCAATCTGGTTTGTCAGAATTGTCAGTCTTATTTTAACCAAAACTTGTCTTTTATTGAGATACCTGGTTAAATGTCGTAAGTATATCACTCTTAACAATTCAACAAAAGAAACATTTAGGAAAATCACAGGTTCAATAATCAAACAACACAAGTAGAGAGCACAGAGTAAATTTTGATTACTATTAGTAATCAACAAGACACGGAGAAGAGATGTGTGAAGAAAGCAGGAAAACACAGATCCACATTTAGTTTGTCATTTGATAGCCTAGTAACCAGGGAAAAGTGACATGGGCAAGTTGTCCAGATCTTATCAGTTTCTTTCCATGTAAAGTATACATGGTTTATATTTTATGGATTTGTTCTAAAGATCCGTAATAACAAAACTTGAGCGAGAATAGGTAGCATTAAGTAGTAGCTATTATTATTAAAATAATCATAATCAGTCCTCTGACAACTGTAACTTCCCTTGTAAAATTCATAAACACCCTACCAATGAATCAATTCCTCATGCAGCCCCAATATCTTTATTAGGAATCTGAGGTCTAGAATTGTAAAAAGAGTCATTTCCCAAATTTCTTCACCATTAGTATTAATTTAGACATTGACCAGTTGAGAGTCTTAACTGCCACTACATATAAATGTGTGTAGATATAGTATATAGATATATGTATATATAAACAAATATATGTGTATGTATGTATAAACAAACGTTTGCAATAATTTATATTACTATGTTTATACAAAGAAAAAATTTAGAGAATTTCCCCTAGGATTCTTAGAGAAAATTAATCTGCTGATTTTGAAGCCTTGCTGTTTTTCTACCATGCCTTGTTGCGTCCTGAGGATGTGTTTTGTTTGAAGACAGCTGATGCTGCTGTGTGTAGCACAGTTCTCTACTGTCAGCTTCACTGCTGAGCCGAGAGAATGAGGTACTGCTGCAGCCTTGCTGTGAAGCCTAAAAAGGGACCCAGCCCAGGAAAGGGGAGAAGAAGGGCCCCAGGACCGGAAGGCCTACCTTTCAGTGAAGCTGTAACTGAAGTACACCGAACCAAGGTCATTTATTAGGAGACTTCTGCACAGCAAACACACTCCTACTCAAGAAAGGGAGGAAAGGCCACTCTTGATTTGTGTTTATGAAACTGCAAATCATTCTTCCATAAAATACAGGAAGTCCTCCCTGGAGTGCATAATGTGAATGCCAAAAGTCAATTAATTACATTTAAAACTACAAATTAAAAACAAAAAAATCACAAATCTGTATCCATATTAAAAAATTCTATCAATCATCTATCTATTTTCTGTATATAAACCTGCTGTAAGTTGGATAAAAAGCAAGAGATATAAAATGTAACACTTACATAAAATTGTTTTCATCTGGATTTAAGTCTAGCACCTAAAGAATGAACTAAAAAAAATCTCATCTGTGAAAAAGCAAGATTAAATTATTCAATAGTTTCTTTATCAAAAATATTTCAGACATTGTTCAAAGTATCCATTTCCCCACTCGGATAGAATAAGATTGTTGACTTCATTTCATTCAGAAAGAACACAAAAGGGAAACAGGGAATTACATGTCAGCCTATCACTTTTGAAATGTATACACTTGGGCTGTCATAAATGGTTGATTTTCATTTGCTTTTTAATACTTGTGAATTACTGGCTTTTCAATAATTCTGAGTATCAAATACACCTTTTAAAATGAGCCAAGTGGAGAAAGTTATTGCTTTAAGAATTATCAGTTATACGTACTCTCTATCACTATTTTTCACTCCAGAAAGCTGCAAACATCTGCACTGATTACAATTAAAAACAGTGTAAGAGATTATCACTCCAATTATAGCCTCCTGGTCTAATCAAAATTCAGCCCTGTTCCAGACAGCGAGCGATGGGTGTGACGCCCATATGCCTTTTGCTCCGCACGGGAACCTCCCCAAGTTCTGCTGCTTTTTCTCTAATCAATGAATATGTATAGTTGTCCTGAATTTGTCTTTATCAGAAAGTAGCATTTTATGTGGATAAAATTTCAAGGCTCTTGAAACTCCGTTTTTCCTTTTAGTTTATATAAACCCATTTGGAAGAAATAAAAAAAAAAAGCACTACTATTGTATTCAACAAAGAAGTTTATGACTTTCCAAGTTTTTTTTAAGTTATTATTTTAAGAACTTCACTATGTTTGGTTTACATATTATTGTAATATTATTCTCTCCAAAATGGATAGAAAACCCGCTAGATCTGAAATATGCTTACATTAAACCAGTAGTTATTACATAGGAATAGACTTTACAATTTTAATTAATTTTAGTGTACAAAATAATGCATCTCATTGAGACATTTTCATACACAGAGACATCACTCACCCCACTGCCCCCCACATTCCTTCTCACTTTCTTGCTGTTTCTCTGATGTTAGAAGTAAGTTGTTTTTATATATGGAAAGAAAACAGAAGTGGATATGTACCAATTATTAGAAAATATTAAGAACGAATAGTTTTCAAATTATATTCAGATATATTATATTATATATAAACTGAGAATATATTATATTCTCAATTTCCATGAGAAAGTTATAATTAAAGGTAAGCTAAAAAAATTCAACCACTTTGTTAGAGTAGACTATATAGATATACTAGGTAAACATTTCCTGAATGTAGATAGATAGATAGATAGATAGATAGACAGACAGACAGATAGACAGATAGATAGATGTAGATATAATCAGTAAGCATTTTGTGGTTAAGATTGTTATGTTGCCATTCAAGACGTAGATAAAAAGAGGAAAACAGTATTGTACATGGCATATTTTTTTCTATACTTATTTAAAAGGTGAAAATTTAGATTTGGCATCTTTATGCATACCTATACTAAAATTTGGTACAAAGTTTGATAATCAAAGAAACAGTTTTTGAAAAGCATCCATACTTTAAAATATGTGTGCATTTGTCTAAGTTACATGTTGAAAATATAAATTTTCAAAAAGAATACAACTAAGACAAATGTACCAGACCAATGTTCACATCGTGTTTCAAATTTCTATTTATAATGGAACCACTGAAATAGAATGTTCTACTATATATATCATGTGTATATGACATACGATATATATGATATAAAAATGCCAAAAGTGAGGGAAAAGAACCAATAAAATTATTTCCTGTTGCAATATTACTTGAAATATTTGAAGTACTGTGTTTGCTTATTAAATCCTTTTAAGTAAACTTTTTTTTTTTAATTCAAAGCCTGGATGAGCATTTGAGCACCACTCCAGCTTACATTTCTTACTGATCTCCAACCACAATAAAATCTGTATGGGTTTTATGCCACGAAGCCTTCAAAATTCCTGTTTCATGAAAAAAAAAAAAAAAAAAAAAAGCTGAAGCTTTCCCCGATATTATCTCCTCTATCCAGTGACGTAAAATCGCTGACCGAAATCATGCAGAGGTCTATTTTAAAAAATTAGAAATCAACTTTTTTGTCTCCTTAAAAGACATCTTGATGAAACATAGAAGTAGTTGTCCACCTGGTCCAAGAAAGCCATATTCTTAGAAACAATAAAATAGTATCCAAAAATGTATGAATCAATGAAATAAAAAAGGATTCCTAAGCTTTGGAAATAAATCTCAACTAGGAAAAAAAAATCCAGTGTGTGCCACTAGTTGAAGCTGACTTATTAGACGAAGTATAAGCTGCACGCCTCTGTACACGTGGTGCATAACAACACTTAAACGCTATTTTGCAAAGTGAAAAAAAAAAATACTTTAGCTTTTAAACAATTTACAGGCGGCACGCCTGCGGCCCGACGAAGAAGAGAATCCAGACCATAACTGATTTAGGTTCTGTGTGCTTCCAGGACGCAGGAAGTCCGTTCTTTGACGCTCTGGCCTCTTTCAATCTCATCCCATGGGTGCTGGGGAGATGGTGCATTTAGAGGAAA
This sequence comes from Peromyscus eremicus, assembly GCF_949786415.1. NCBI lineage: Eukaryota > Metazoa > Chordata > Mammalia > Rodentia > Cricetidae > Peromyscus > Peromyscus eremicus. The sequence goes on from NC_081427.1 coordinate 66,767,887, forward strand.
GCCTCAAAATACCAAAAGAAAACAAAGGTGTGAAAAACAAGCCATGTTTTAAGTCTTTCAGAAAACTGAAAATCAAAACGTGAATTTGTGAAAGAAGTGGGAGTGCAAACTAAGAAAGAAAATAGAAAACAGAAGGAAGGTTGAAAAGGGTTGAGGGAAGGAGAAGAGAGGAAAGGGCTGAAGGAAGGGAAGAGAGGGCCAGAGGAAGACTAATTCCGCCCAAACTAACGTGGTACCCAACACTTAAAGTCAGGTTACTGAAACTGAGGAGATATTTTATTCTAAAAGTATTCATGTTTTTCCAGCAAAATAAGCATCATGTTTCTAAATTTTTTGAGTAGAGGTGGCTACTCCTCTCTGCCCTTGCCCCAGACACCATCTAAATCCGAGCAGGGGTTGCTCCCTGAGATCCGCGGGTCTGGGCGAGACTTCGCAGACGACCACTAGATGGCATGAAAGCACTGTATTGGACCTGCAGCCGCCTTGCCCAGCGCGACATTGAGGGGTTTATTCTCTCAAGCTGGGAGCTCAGTGTTAGTCCTGTAAGATGCCTTTTCTTTGAGAAAGATCTTTCTGTGTCGCATGACACTTTTCCAGGACACAAAGGGAGTATTCTGCCCTCCCTCCAAGCACATTCAGAAAATGTCGGATTAAATTTGGAATAGTGAAAATCATGTCGGTGTTTGCTGGGGTTTTCTGAGAACTTTACTCTCTTCTCTTTGGGGGATAGTGTGCTATTTGTTATGTAGTCTTCCTTAATGGGTGGACAGAAAAGCCTCCCCAGCGCTGTGCCTGCGCTCAGACACCTGCAGACAAAGTTTGCGTACTCTCAGTCATCTTCCTTTTTCTTGATTTTTTTTTTCTTTTCATCAAAAATTCTCTTTGTTTTTCTTTATCTCATGTTGTGGGGGCCTCTCATTAAGGGCTATAATGTGAAATGCTGGACTTAAAGCTGTTCTCACAAAGGAGACAATCCCCTCTGAACATCCTCCACCAGCCAGGCAAAGCATGTCTTTGTTCGTGCTTCTCAAATGCAATGTTTAAAGTTTTTGCTTGGTCACTAGGCATTTTCTGGTTTGCCCCTCCACACCTGCAGATACTTTTTTATATGTGGTGTGTTTCCTGTTTCCCAAGATAGCTATGAAGCATATCGCTCCCTGTACCTCCACAACAGGAACAATTACCATATCCCTTCAGATGTTAACACTACTTGCCTTCACAAAATGTCCATTGTAAAGGGTGTTTTGATCTTTGGGTGAGTCCCTTAATTTAAAATAATGGCAAAAGGGGAAAATTAGGCCTCCATGCTCAGCAGTGCGTGAATGACAAATCTGTTGTAGGTGAGGTATATTTTTAATATTCCTTTAAAAATCTCATAGAAGATTTACATATGATCAAAAACGGTATTATACATTGGCAAGCTGAAGTGTATAATTTATTTCACATGCTGCTGATATAGCTACGTCTATATGTCTAGTGGACTTTATAGTTGTATAGATACGAAATCATATCAGTTCAAAATCTCAAGGATTTCTAAAATATTATTCTGCTACCCACCCTTGAAAGGCTTTCTTTCCTTGTATAGCCTGTAGAGTGTCCAAGAGTAAGATGTATCATCTGAAATATTTTCTTAGCTCTGATCCATAAATTTACTAAAACTGGAGATTCTATCAAGGCATCTAATTAAAACATTTAGTGAAACAAAGATCCAATGATGTAATCGTACCTCTTTAAAATGCAAATGTTAGGAAATCAGAGGGCACCACGATGGCAAAACTTGCTTTACAGGCAGTGTTATGTGTATTTTCCACTCTGTGTGGCTCTGGATTGAGGAAATATCAGTTAATTTGTGGTGCTAACATATGGCATGGCTAATAAGTTACATCTTCAATTTTTCTCATATTTGATAATAACACTGTCTTTACTTTGGATATAACCCCCAAATTCCAATGACTGTTATAACATGTAACATACCAATATGATTGGCAGAAAGAGAGCTAGGATGAGACACACATCAGGAAACAGGATCCCTATATATGCACAACTGCACGTCCCCTCTTGACTGTGTTAACCTGAGAGACATATAAAACAAGACTGGTACTCTAGCACACTAAGACAAAGTCTTGACATGTGGTTACAGCTTCCTTAAAAAGACTGCGGGTTTCTGCTTGTTTGGCCTTGCTTCTAAGTATTTAACATCTAAGATGGTGATGAGCGAAAGTCACTCTGCCTGGTCATGCACTGGGAGAGCGTGAACCCCGCAGAAGCAGAACGCAGTTCTGTCTGAGCCCTTGCAGAAAAATAACAGTTTCTTGTGGGGGTTGAGAGGGACATTGCTCCACAATGGTTCACAATTATTCTAATAGAGACCTTTTGGAAAACATTTCAAAAAATACTTAAACTCTGGCTGGGAATGTAGCACAGTGGTAGATTCCTTGCTTAGCAAGCTCTAGCTCTTGGTTTGATCTCAGTCCTGCAAAGCAAAAACCAAACAAAAAATGTTTTTTTAACTCCTACGTGAATTTATGATTATAAATATTCCCCAAGTTAGAAAAAGTGACACTTCTAAGTGTTTGTGGTGGATGAGAGATAGATACAGTGACACAGATTAAAATTTGGTTTATTCTTTTGGCATTCAGAGTTGGATATAATTCTGACATTGTTTTATGCAATGCAATCAAATATAATTATATGAAAGCAATATTGTAAGTGCTTTTGTATTTAAATGCAGAAAAGTTCAAGTCCCTTCGTAGGAACATTGAGCAGACTTACCTAGTATCTGAAAGGACTGGCTATGCATTATATCCTCATTTATCCATTCGTATTCTGTAACGTTAACCGGAGATTATACAAATACATTCTTAAAAATCTATTAACCAGGGTCTACCTTGATTCAAAAAAGTTTGGTTTTCAAAATATGTCTTATTTTGCTTTTCTGAAACATGCTTTTTTTTCTCTCTCTCTAAAATGGGTTTGGCTTTTTGAGTAAGCAAGTAGTTTACTATAAACAATTTAATAATTAAATTTTTCAAATTGAATATCATAGTCACCTCCATTATGTTAAATAGTAAACGTTAAATAGCACAGTCATGATTGCACAGACATAAACTCCCAAGCTCCTGACCCTTAGTCTTTGTCATAGCCCATGAAGGAGACCCTAGGAAACCACTATAGATCGTTAAGTTTCACTAGCAGGGGCCTAACAATAATTTTGGAACTATTAATAAAACCAATGTGCTTCTTCAAAAAAAATATACATTACCCTTTTGTTATCTGGAGCACCATAAATTTGAACTACGTTTTTATAATAAGAATCTGCACTTGGAGGAAACCAAGAATAAATTTTTTAAGGAGGCCATAGAGAGCATTTGTGCAATGGGACATGCAGATGACAGTTTCGGATAACTGAAATACTTACCTCTTTAGGGTGTGAAACACAGAAGGAACAGTTTTTAAAAGATTTCATCATTGACTTAGGGAAGGAATCCCAACTTTTTATTGGTAACATCACTCAATTCCTTCACAGAAACTTGTCATTTTCCCCCAAAATTAATAAAAATCAGTTTCTCAATATGTGAATTTTGCTTTCCAAATTTCCTCACAAAATGTCCCCTCACAATGCACTGCCCAGGCATTTCATTACCATCCCGGTCAAACTGAGTGGTCACCAAGTCAAGCTGAGAGCGCACACACATGCCCTTCCTCTGCAGTCCTTCAGCTTGGGAACACCCAGCCTTGCAGTGGCTTCAGGACTGCCTTTCTGCTCCTGTGGAGACCACGGTCTGACCAGGCCACAAACACTGGAGGAGAGTACCGGCCTCCCCACTACTTGGTTTTCCAAACACAGGAGGCTTTTTGCTTTTCTAATTATGCATTGAGTGATGGTTTATAAGTGTGTAACATTCTCCAGAAAGGAACAGGGAGGAAGATAGAGGGAAGGAGAGGAGAGGAGAGGAGGAGATACCAACTGGAACCCAGAAATCTAGTAGAATACATGGTCTGAAGGCCTGGCCTACCCTTGAAAGCCAGCTCGAGGCAATAATAATTCAACTCTGTAATTTTTTTTATTCTGCCATTTCTTTTCCTTTCTCTTACATGGACATATGTTCACAAGCAAGCTCGTACAAATATGCTCACACAGGCCTGCTCTCCAACCTGCAGTGAATGGCTAATGTGTGTGGCTAGTGCTTAGGAAGGACCATTTGCCCCTGGCACTGGTAGTGACAAGCCCCACCTACTTTCCTCAGGCTGTATCCTGCTTTAAAGTTGACAAAAACGCCCCACACAAGAGGCTCACATTAAACAAAATATGCTGTGTTCTGGAAGGAAAGAGAACCCCTTGCCTAAGTTTCATGCATGTGTAAGTACGTGAGTGCATGCGTGCGTGTGTGCTCACGCACATATGAATGTAAAGTGTGACAAATGGGCTCAGACTCAGAAATTATGATGGAAGAACAGTATGAAATATAAACAATATGTGAACTACAGTAAGAGCAATTAACTGAATAGTTGACACAACATAATTTAGATGTCATCAAATGTGCTTCCAATTCTCTTATCAGTCTTCCAGATTTCACTATCGATTGAATGATCACATGAGATGTATGCCGTAAATACATAACTCATGAGTGTATTCTGGAGGAGCAAAATGAAAGAAAAAGAAATCTCCTAACAGCATCATCAAGAGTCCAGTGGCTTAGGTAGAAATAAAATTCAAGACATAAGAAAAAAAAACAAAAAAAACAAAAAAACAAAAAAACAAACCTCAACACCCAATTTAATCCTTTAACCACTAGGCCACACTCTTATTGAGAATGGTTAATAGAAACAACATTGCCCTTTTTGTACAGCTGTAGGTGCCCTATTGATCTGTATCACATAGCACTTAACACTGGATGATTTGGCTAGGAAAAGCAATGTTCACTGTTCCATGGCGAATCAGGCAACAATGCTCAGATTTGCTATAGAACCAGGAAAATAGCCCAGGAGATAGAGAAACAAACAATCTCAAAGAATAAACCTCATCTGCATGTTCTTCACCCCACAAGAAAGCAATGTAGTTGAGTGCAACTGTATTAAAAGTCAAACTCTTTATGCCTAAGGCAGATGTGGATCATGAGAATGGAAACCTAATAAACCAACAGCTGAAGGCCACATTATTGCCCCCCCTCCCCTCACTCATTTAGAAAATGACATGTTTTTCTTCACAATGTTTTCCCCTTCTCTCTCTTTAGTGGCAGTAATGCTGAATGCTCTTGACATAATTCTTCGTTCACCCCTGACAGTCATGTTTTTGAATACTGTCCCTGCAATAAAACACCTGACCTCCAGTCTTTCAAATGGCCATTGGCTTGGGTTCCCCAATTAGCTGGACTCATTTGGAAGTATCCAGAGGAGCCAGGCACTTCACTACTCACTAAAAGCAGCATTATGCACGAATGCATCATTTTATTCAGGTCAATCTTATTTTTCTCGGGGATTTCTTTATTTCTCTATGGTTAGAGCACACACACACACACACACACACACACACACACACACACACAAGGCTTAAAAATAATCTACAGGGACCTAGAAATACCAAATAATACCACTTAGAAGTCATATGAGGCAACATTTCTAGTTCATTGAGAGCTAGCTTTTCAGTGTTTCCAGATTACTGAGGGAATTATATGGAATAGTATATATAGCGAGCTTATTCTATTTACCTATAAGTTAGCTACATGTGTACATAAGGCAGTGAAATGCACATACACATCTGCCCAGATATGCATCAGTGACATTTTAGTTTCTAGGTCAAAATATTTTGGGGTTACAGGTATCTTAAATTAACAGATCAGCATCAATATTCCCTTAGAGAAGGAAATATGTACCTCCGCATACAAGAGTATGCTTATCATGCGTTTGTGTGGTGACACATGGGGACTTCGTTCCAGGAATGACTTTTCTGTTCCTGTAAACAAAGGCTAACTGGGGCCCCTGAGACAACTTTGGTGATAGGATATTGACATAGCATCTTCAACATAAATATGAGAGAAATTAAATGTATTTTAAAGATTTAATACATATATTTTAAATGATCCTGAACTAAATTCACCTTTGCATATCTGATACAGCAATCTCCACTCCTTTTATTTTGCATTTGATATTTTTCAATAGTCACTGCATTTCTCAATAATGGGATAATTTTCTTCACAAATCTTTTAGAGTTTGTGCTATGCAATTTTATCATGGTCCATATTTTTATTCTCTCCTAAAAAGGCTAAACCACAAGATTTCTTGATAGATAATGCTGGAGATAAAATATGAAGTCCATACAATTGGAAGTAGACAAATAATGCAGGCCAAAATGAGCATCTCTTCAGAATACAAGGTTCCTTTTGACATTTAAGCAGTGACTGCATGGAGGGAAAGAGAAATTGAATTTAGCTGATGCAAATGAAATTAAAACGAAGCTGGTTGTCACATCAAACTGATGTTAACTATGTAAATGTTTTCTGTTTATAAAACTACATTTTAAAGTGTATAATATTACAAAAGTAACATTTTTCACATTATTGAAAATAGAAATTTAAAAGATAGACTGTGAAACTGTTTAAAACTGTTTCCATTTACCATGTCATGTTTAAAGGACTATGAATCATGACCGCTGTGCACATGGAGCAACCGTGATCAGCACACACATACATGCATGCACATGTCAATCGGCTCACATGCTTTGCTGGCCAGGCGAGATCCCATTACATCATTGGTTCAAATGCATTCATTCTCTTCAATATTGTTGGCTGTTTCAGGTTAACTACCAAAATCATTTGCCTGAGAAGCGAGATTTAATTGTCTTACAACTACCTCTGTGCAGTACAATGGGGATTACAAGTACCCATTGATTATACTATTGGGCAGAATAAGGGACTCTTATTCCAGCATTTCCCATTCATTTTGTCGTTGCATTCTCTTTGAAAGAGACCAAATGGGTCCCAGCAGGTGAAAGCAAAGAAACCTGAAAGGCCCCCTTTGATGAATGACAATACCACAACCACCCTACCCCCCCCCCACTTTTGGAGATTATAAAACCTTATTAAATCATGCCCTGTTAGATATTGATTGAGAGGGGCTAAACTAAACCCAACAATAGCAGCATGGATCAGAGAACACTGCTGTCATCAATGGGCACTAAACACAGCTAAGCTTTCCAATCCTTTTTTTTTTGGGGGGGGCGCTTTTTTTTTTTTACTATTTACTTTTGTTTAAACCATTATCCCAGAAAGTCATACAATTATAGTTGCTTTGTCAGTCAAGAATAGGTCTTAGCTGTCTAGCACTTCATCGTTTTGAATGTAGCAGTGTATTGCACAAACAATATTGTACTTGGTTAAGATTCAGTATTATGATGATTATTTGGGGGGGTGCAATTCTAGGTAATTATCATAATTATTCTTGACTCTGGGACCCCTTTGATGACAAGACTGCTTTAAAGTAAACCACTTGGACATAACAACCCAAGATATTTGAAAAGCGATTGCTGCCAGAATCAGAGTTGAAAACTCACCCATATTTTAAGGCTATCTTGATTATCAGGCTGTTTGCGTTCCTGGGCTGTCTTTCCTGCCATCTGTGAGCACCACGGCAAACAACCCCTTGATGACAATCACTTCAGTAGAACTTGAATCTGTCTGCTTCAGAGGAGACTTCTGTAATAAGCCTCTGTGCTAATTAACTGTCAGCCCTTAAAAAAATAATAAGCCAGCAGACTGCATTTTAGAAAAACACTCTCCCCCCAAATTTCCAAACAAGAATTAAACTTCTGTGCCAGGCTGTAACTTCTGCTCCCTGTCGACAGGCCTTGCCCAGATTAAAACTGTTTACTTTAAATAGACTGCTTATGATAAAGGTTTTCATTTTTCTTGACTACAGGTAAGAATATTTGCCCCTTCCCTCTGGGTAGCTATTTGATTCAATAATTTCACATTCCTCCCCAAAGCAAAGAAGATAAAAACTGGCAGATGAGGGAAAGGGAGATGGAGAGGCAAGAAAGGAAAGGAGAGAAAAGTACTCAGGTGGGGAAAAAAATAACACATTTTGTGCAAGAAATTGTCATTATTTCATGGTTAACAAATACCAAACTGAAACAAGACAATTAAAAAGGCACTGGCACAACTGAAAAATCACGTTATGTGAAAAGCCAGTGTTGTCATTATTAGTTTAATATCAAAGATAAATAATATTCAGTCCAAAAAATCATTTTTGGGAGTAGTATCATGGCACTTAAGAAACAGCAATTATTATCTGCAGTGACTCTAATTATACTAGAAGACTACAGAAATAAAGCTTGTATGAAATAAAAATAGAACTTTAAACATCAAATTTAACTCAGTGAACTGACTTTTACTTTGTGGAAAAATATTAGTAACCACCTTTTTAAAGAAAATATTTCCTAGAAAAATTATAAAACATAAACACTGAAGTTTTATTGTATTTACTTAAGATCCATCTCAGAATTTCTCCCAAATATACATAGAAAATCAAAGTTTTTAAGTTCAGTTCAGTAATCACAGAAAGCAAGAAAAGTACAAAACTAGTTTGTTTCAGGAAAACTTTCCTTTCATCATATTGTTTTCCTCAATTAAGTTTTAATTGTGTTTATACATTAGATTTTATTATTTAATTACATAGGACTTAGTGAAAACTATCTTACTGCTTATCGATATTTCCCACCATGGGTTTCCTGAAATTGTGAGTGTAACTTTTGAAGTTAAGCATGACGTATCTTCAGCAGCTTTAAACCTTTGGCATTAAAAATATGGTTTATAAATCTTACTTTCCTGTTTTGATGACCACATCTCCCTAATACTATACTCCAATTGAAAACTAAGCATTTAAAGTTAAGGCTACTACTTTACAATCAGGTTATTCAATTACTATATTAAACAGTTGCCAGGCCATATGATAGATGGTAATTATTTTTTAAAGTATGACTCTTTGCATACATTTCTAATATGCTGCCAACCAGTTCAAAATTTCTCAAGTTTTCCTAAGTTACTTGATACAGGCTACACATACTTAGGCGTCAAATGCATTACTAATTGTATTTTCCCTCTGTTTAATACTTTCAAATGTCTTTCATGTTACACCCATCCTGATTTACTTGGTTCCTCTGTTGGCTTGTGTTTCTAAAAGAAACTCAGCAGCTACTTTTTTTAATGAACCATATATTTTTAAATCCCTCATCAGATTGCACTTTTAGACTGCCCTGTCTCTGGCAAGTAACTACAATGTAAAATAAACCAAGAATTTAACACGAAATGAATGTTTTTCAATTAAATGCCTTAAAATACATGTTCTATTTTTTTTGCTTCAAAATTGTTTTAATTTTAATTCTTCTATGTTTATTGGGAACACTAATTAAAAATAATTCAATTTAAGGAGTCCTTTCAGTCCCCTCTCTGCTTGTGAGAGTTATTAACTTTATTTAGGATGTGCCCTGTACTTGTGCTAGTGTGTACATGGAGAGATCCCAACTGAATATATTTTCAACTATTTTGTTTAAAAATTTCAGTGACGTCGGAAATTATTTTGGTTTCAGCATTAAATAATAATGAAAATTTCAGTCCCTATTACCGTCCTTAATATTGAAATTTAATTCTGCCTTGTCATTGTGCTGGATAGACTTTTGTGATCAAATTACATACAATACAAAACAGGTCTGTTGGCCACTTCTGTTCTCTAGCTTAAATCCTTGTGCTTACATCATATCAGCTAACCACTCTGCCTAAACTGTAACTTATTTTTCACTTTGAAACATACCATAAAATTATTCCAGCCTGAATTAGAACTACAGTGAAAAAAAAAAAGAAAACTGATTCCTATTTTACTCAGCTATTTTAAACTGAAGCGAACATAGAAACCATCCTGTTTTGTAACGTTTCTTTCTCTTTCCGTGGCCATACGAAGTTTATTTCTACTTCTGTGACTCATTGATCCAAGTGCTAGAAAATAGGTTTTCTCTATTTCACTAGTTGTTTTCAAAGGCCAACTTGTAGGAGTCTAGCAATTGTATTTATAAAGCATTGCTCTCCTCTCTTAGGAAAACATCACCTCCAAGACTTCTGTGCATCTGACATCAAATTAAAATTGAATAATTGCTTCAAATTGAATAATAAAATCATAAATCTCTAAATGTTATTAGCATCTGGTTCACAAATAGCTTCTGTTGGATTAAATATGATTTTTCCCTGTGATATTTGTCATATTTGTGTTATTGGAGTGTGGGGAGAGCTAATTCTCACTTAATTTGAAGTAATACTGTTGCAAAAATAAATTTTTGTTAAATGAGATAAACATTGGATTTTCTTTTAGTTGATGACAACATTTTACTCATGTCTTTTCAGATGTTTCTAATTCATAATAATGTTCATTTGTGGAAGAAATCTTGGTGATAAGTTTCAATTGTCATTTCTGAAGCTAATGAATGCCCAACATAGAAATCTCTTCATGAAGGTTATCTTTCCCAAACTTGTCTTTTTTCTGTATTCTATTCCTTGAAATATTTAAGAAAATTTAATTTCTAGGGAAGAATATCCAATAGTCTGTTTCATTTTGATTTGAAGATTGTTTTACTTACTCTTTGATGTTTTCAGATGGAAATATTTGAATGACCAGCGAAATTCATTGGGATGGAAATAAGCTTATGAGTGGGCTCTACAGTTTCATCAGAACAGCTAAGAACTCTGTGAGTAGAAGCTAAAGGCTTTCTTTTGACCCGGTAAGATCTTCTACTTCGCAATCAAAGTATATTTACAAAGTATATGTATCAATATCCTCATCCAGCACAGATAAATTGGAAACATCCACTAGGGCAGTTCTGAGATGCAGCCCTTTGCTTAAAGGAAGCATTTGAGCTGTTAAACAGCCTTTTTAGCTCTATATATTCAAGTCCTAGGTCCCATTAAGGAATCTAATAGTAAAACTAGTCATCAACACCTTTGCTTTGTCTCTTTTACAGATTATTGACCCACTTCAGTGAGCCTTTAAAGTCACTATTCTGAGAATCTATGTGTGTTTTACTGAGTTTATTTTATTGTTCAAAAAAAGTTGTCAAAACAGTTTGAAATTGCTTTCAAAGTCAGTTTACTAGCTACTCAATAATATTTCTATTTTGTAATCATATATACTTTTGACATCGAGAGACAAAATATATGTGTCCACCAAACTGATGTGTTTCCCCATATCAGATTTCCTCTGTTTGACAAAGGTTTTTTATCACTATAAATATGCTCAAAAGAGTGGGAGGAGCTTCTGAAGACAGCAAGAGATTACAGCGAAGGCTGGTTTGAGCAATGGTAGCATCTTTAAAATGAGTATTTGATGAACAGCAAAGTGACCATTGGATGTATTTGGCTTTGATGGTTGGTGTGTTATTATTCAGTTATTTTAGTCAGTCACACACACTGCTCTGTTGTCATACATCGAACATCCGTTCTGAGACCCCAGTCCATCTTTTTTAACTCTACATGAATTAAAACTTGGAAGCTTGTGTAAATTTGCCACACTACCTTTGGGTTTAGGCCTGGTGAAAAATGAATCCTCTTTGTTTATATGCACAAGCAAAGTTTGTGATCAAGATTAGCATGCTGAACGATAGTTAATACTCTTCAGATGACACTGAATCAACACATATAAATCATATGTTAATTTAGGTTATCTCAAAGTTAGAGAAATGTTAGGTCTCCAAACATACAAATTTACACTAAAAATATGAAATATAATGGATATATATACATTCAAATTCAAAATCTTAAAAAAACATAAACTATATGGGTTGGGCAAAGCCCTGATTTTAATATTTCATATCTTAATAAGTAAACAAGCAACAGACAAAAATAATTGTCCATACTAGTGTTCTCCTTTGGTCAGCAAATTATGATTTAAAATAGATGAATAAGATCAGTCACCAGTTAATTTTAATGATATTTTATATAAGTATTTTTCTCTGAAATTTTATAATAGAGTAGAATTATGTATTTCTCAAATTTTGTACTTGGTTTCCTCTTTCTTTCCAATAAATTTACCTATTATGAATAAAGATCAAATGTCTATGAAATGTATTTTCCTTCCTGAAACTCCGTTATTGTTTGCTAACTGTAATCTATCAGAGTGAAATAGATTCTTGGTCCGTTTGGTATATGCATTTCCTAATTAGGCATGGCAGTGCAAGCTGTGGACTTGAGAGTCTCTATGTGTAACGTGCTGAGTCTGATCTTGGTGAACTATTCTTATAGGAGAAGAGATGAACGTGAACTCAAGTTTCTGTCTTAGTTTAGCAGTGATAGTGTCTCATAGCCTTAGCCTGAGTGCAATTTCTTCACTTTCCTAACATCAGAAGATGCCCAAAATGAAACTGTAAACACCATGACCGTGAGACTGCATTGAACACACGCCAGGAGCTTCATGGCTTTCTGGTTGATGGATGAATGCATTGTCTTTTATGTGGCAGCTGATTTTCCCTTATGTTTCCCATTATATTACTGAAGGTTTTTAAGATAACTCTGGGTTGTCATTTCAACTCCTTATGTTTCTCTATCTGCAGAAATTATTTTTTGCTGCCCTGAAACCTCTTTGTGATTGTTCTTCGGCCAGTCAGTAAAACATATGGATAGACCATGGCTTAGATCTTAGAGACTAGTTCTTTCCAGCTTTGCTTCTTGAATAAATGAATTCTTTAATCAGTTCTTCCTCAAACTTTTAGTGAAGACACTAATCCCAGCCCCTGTGGCCATGTTATCCCCATTTGCATTGGATAAGAATCCATTGTTGAATCATTTGAATGGCTCATGAAACCACCCATGAAACACCCATGATGGGCTTCCATGGCAACATCCATTGCTGGATGAATGCTGGACCACTGAGAATGTTGTAAGCAGTAAACAGAGAGGTCTACACCTGGGCTTCCGTGGCAACATCCATTGCTGGATGAATGCTGGACACTGGGAACATTTTAAGCAGTAAACAGAGAGGTCTACACCTACTGTCCTAAAATGCTGAAACAACTAACACACTTGGTGGCTAGGAGAAAACCTGAGACTAGAGAGTGATGGTTTGGAGTAGGACTTCCCTTAGGATGCTTGTCTTTCTGAGATGAGTGCACAGGTGGTTACCTGACCTGCCAATGGTCATTTACCTGCTGAGATGTCTTTTGCTAGCCACATAAATTCCCTGTACAGCTCCTTGATCCAGTCTTAAAATTCTCCTGACTTCTTCCTTTCGTTTTTCTTTACATTTCCTTCTTCTTATTTGTTTGTTTATTTTTACAATAGTTTAATAACTGCTAAGCATTGCTGTATTAAATATGGCTCCAGGGATGACTCAGGGTGACAAGGCACTCGATGCCTGACCTGACAACCTGAGTTTCATCCACAAAACCCACATAAGGAGAAGAAAGCACTGACTCCTGCAAGTTTTCATTTGACCTCTGCCTGCACCTTGGCATATACACAGACACAGACACAGACACACACACAGACACACACACAGACACACACACACACACACAATAATAATAATAATAATAATAATAATAATAATAATAATAAAAGATAAAAGCAAATACAGTTTATAGCATATTATACACAAGCATTGGGGTGGTTCTCAAATCTTAAATTAGATTGTTGTCATGGTAACAGAACTGCAAACATTATTTGTGGTGGTAAGAGATTTAAAAAATCTTTTTCATTTTTATTTATTTGCTTGTGTGTGTGTGTGTGTGTGTGTGTGTGTGTGTGAGAGAGAGAGAGAGAGAGAGAGAGAGAGAGAGAGAGAGAGAGAGAGAGAGAGAGAGAGAGAGAGAGATGGGAATTTGTTCTCTCATTTCACCGGTCACACACCCCAGGGAATGAACTTAAGTCATCAGACATGGTGGCAAGCTCTACCGCGGAGCTGGGTTATCACAATGGTCCCTCATAACAGGCACTTTTAGCTTACAAATGTAATGTCTGTGATTAGCTCGTGGCTTGATTAGCTCCTGGATCTCTCTCTGTAAACCAGGCTGGCCTCGGAACTCACAGAGATCCACCTGCCTCTGCCTCCCGAGTGCTGGGATTAAAGGCGTGGCCACCACCGCCTGGCCTAGCTCCTGGTTTCTATACAGTGAGGATCCTTACACTTACGTTTCCTTTTAATTACCATTTATTTCTAAAGAAATTTGGTTTGGACAAAGTAGGTGCTGAGGAAACTCTATTGGAGATCTTGTTTGACATGAAAACTTCCTAGGAAGTAAAACTTGAATAGTCTGAGAAGTGTCGGTCGGCTGGATACACGTTTCCTTCCGGTTGTCTGCTGGTGAGACTTTTCCCTTTCCACCAGCAGTGTGTGTTGGAGCATACTGTTAAACTTCTGGATTGTCCCTCTTTGGTGAAGTGTTGCCGGGTTGTGCCCATCCTTCTTGACCTAACTTGTAGGTCCTATCTGGCCCAGAAGGTAGAAAGAAGACTTGATGTAATGAACCTAAGCTTTCTCCTCCAGAAGGTCACCCTCACCCCTGTTAGTGCTGATCTTTTATCTCAGTTTAACCAAGTCACTTCTACCTTGCTTCTTGGGTCTGGCCAACCATTCTTGTCTTTGTCCATAACATAGTTCTGCCAGAATGATTCTCTCTCTTGCTCTTATTAAAGCTATTTGGGACTGAACTAGTCTTTGAATGAGTGTCAAACGCAATGGAGATGGAGTTTATACACTTGGTGGCTAACTGTCAAGTCACAGAAATCCCTGGTAGATGTCCCTCTCTACTGTCCGAGACCATGATCACTTGCTGCTGAATTCTTCACTCTGGTCTCCTTCTTTGACAGAGACTCTCCACATTTCCTGAGAAGGCAGCTTTCCACATTTGTATCTCAATCAGAATGTGCTCCCGCACTCTCCAGGTAAAGGTCTGGTGCTGTCACAGACCATCACATGTGGTATCGATAAAGTTGTAGTTGCCACATTCTCCTGCACCTGGCTAATGGTAAATTATTTGCTGCTCGGACTAAATTTAAGACATTAATAAACTTCAGCTTAGAAAACTTAAGTCTTGTAACAGGCACACTGGAAGCAAGAAGCCAGTGACAGAAAGTTAGCTTTCTCTCTTAAAAGGAATGTTCCAGCACCATAATACTGCAGCCAATTCCAGAATTTTTCTCAGTTTTCTTGCCATGATTTCCAAGTGTGTGTAATGATTTTGAGTAACACAAGTACTGGGCTCCTGTCTCCTTATGCTTTCATGTCTGACTCTATAAAACGTGGTTGGAAGAGTGGATTCTATATTTTTGAAGAAATGAAGCCAAGAACATTTGTTTATATGCCAGTTATTGTATTAGCAATAATAACCTACATACCCGGACACTTAAGGGCAAGTTACAGCACCTGGTTCTTCTGTGCGGACTCATTTGCCGTCTGCATAACATAGAATGATGTTTCTAATTAATACTAGCTCATAGCTGAGCTATGCAGGGAGAATGAAAAAGATATTGTTTGTAAAAGGCCTGTTTCCTAATCACATGTGAATAGTGTTGCCATTACTTTGTGCTCTTTTGAAATGATCAATAGAGAACTGAGCATTCCCCTACTCATAATTGGCAGCAAGGGCAATGATGGAAATTATTATTTCTATTATTTATGTTTAGAAACAAAACCCTTTTCTATGATTTTGATTTCCTATGCCATCCAATGTTCTCAATCACAACGCATCTTATGTTTTCTCTAATAAACATTTTACTTAATCTAATCTAGACTTTAGCAAATAGCATATTTCAGGAATATTTTCTTATGGGACAATATGCAAGGGTATCAAAGAAATTCTATGCAATAAAATGTCCAGGCATTATGCTATTAATGGCTCAAACAGTAATTTTTAATGGACTAAGCACTATTTACAGTTGACTGTCTATGCCTATGGCTGGCATCTAAGTTGCCATCTATCACACTATTCTGGACAAATTTTGAGCGTGTTATGTTACTAAGCTCCACATGGATATCTTTTGGGGTGGTGAATGAACCACCACCTTGGTCCCACAGTCCCCAGTCATGCCTCTTCTTCCCAGAATTACACTTCTCCACTGGTGAAGAAAAGAGTCGGGGGGCCAGTGTTCACCTGCTTTGTTCTCACTAGTTTATTTCAATGGGTTTACATTTTGAACAACTAACCCACTTGATTTATAATGGTCTACTTTTTATTCAAAAATTTTAAAGTGTGTGTGTGTGTGTGTGTGTGTTGTACTAATACACATACATTCATGCCACAGTCATAGCCACAGCCACAGTATGCTTGTGATGGGGGGGGGGTCTCTCCTTCCACCATCTGGGTCCCAGGGATAGAATCGGGTGAAAAGTTTAACAGAAGTTCCCTTTACTCTTATCTCACCTGCCTATGTTCTGTTTATTCACAAAGGTGCCAGTTCTCATTGTCACATCTCTGGCACCCACACTCCAACAACAGCAGCTGGTAGGGATCACCACAGCATCTCACTAAATCCTGACTGCCATGATATGCTTAGATTCACTGTGGAGATTCAAGCCAACTCATCCTTATGGGAAAGACATAAACAAAGAAGGGGTAGTGGAAGGGAGAAAGAAAGAGGGAGGGAGGGAAGTGTGGAGGGAGGAGAGAGAGAGAAGAGAGAGGAGAGAGAGAGAGAGAGAGAGAGAGAGAGAGAGAGAGAGAGAGAGAGAGAGAGAGAGAAACACTTTACCCTGAATAGTTTATATGCCCAAATAGGAAGTTAAGAATAAGTGAGGTTCTTCAGATCACTTTGTGATTTAGGAGAGGAAATAGTTCCCATTGGAAAATCACATACTATTGTGTTTTTGTATTGCATATTGGAAACACAAAGGTTTGGCTTATTATCTATTGTTAAGGGAAACTAGCACTCATGTTCCAGTGTTTACATCCAATTTCTGTATTTCTGTCCAGAAACTTTTATATCTTTGAAAGTCAGTTTATTAATAAGCAGAAGTTAGGATGGTTTTATTCATTTTTAAAACTTCCTTGGAGTATAGATTTAAACATTGGGCATTAGAATTAATTTCAGAAAAATCTTGCAAAATATAGTTATCAAATCAAGCTACTGCTGGGCAGTGGTGGTACATGCCTTTAATCCTAACACTCCAGAGGCAGAGGCAGGTGGATCTCTGAGTTCAAGGACAGCCAGGACTACACAGAGAGGCCCTGTCTCAGAAAACAAAACAAAACAACAAAACAAACAAGCAAAAAAAAATCAAACTATTTATTGTATTTTTTCCTAAAGATTAATTGTGTACAGAAAAAAAAGTCTTTTACTTTATATTTTTATCAGTCATTAACACAGCTACCATGCTGTGATTTTTCTCCTTGGTGGCTTTCTTTAAATAGATGTACCAAAAGAAATGTTGTATGAGTCAGTTTCAAGCTATCTTGCTTGTTCTGTAATTAAATAATGCCACTCTTAAAGAGCGAAAAATACTTACTGTAGGAATTTGCTCTTAAGAAAAAGAGCCTTCATTTGAACAAAATGCAATCAATGCAAAAATTGGCAGTTTGAGATTTTATTATATGGATGATTGTCTCAATTTTCATTTAATTTTCTTAGTGAAAAACTGGATTTTCCCCCACTGGTTTACTTTGAGATCCTGAATAAAACATAACCTGTTTTATTTTCCTAATCTCTAAATAAAGACAGCACTTACATAGACTATTTTGAGGAACAAAATGTTAATGATGTTAAATTATTTTAATTAAAGTAAAGCAGCTTTATGAAATAAAGATATTAAAATATCAATTGCTTTGTGCTTCAAATCGTGCATTAGTCTAGCCTTTCAATTATTTGTTCTGTTTTGGAAAAGAAAAAATCAGAGTTCATGATGCCCTATTAGCTGTGAAGTTCATATGACTGTTATTTGGCTTTGTAATGTAAAAGAAATGCTCTGGTGTGTTTCAATTTGTAGGAAGTAACTTTGGGTTTGTGGTTTCAATTATATTATATTTTTAGTTTTTATATTATAGTTTTATTATATTTTTATTAAAAATTCATTAAATAAAAATATACAAACATTTAAGTGTGAAACAAAACTCAAGGAAAACAGAAGGCAATACTCCTTAATAGAGAAATCTAATCCAGTGGGAATTGTAATTTTCCTCACTTCCTGTCCTACATTTAAGCTTTTCCAGTTTACCCTCACCTGTCCTTGCCCTGCATCTATTAAACCTTATCATTGAGCAGCGAGTCAACAGTGGTTCTACATTATCCCTTCAAGAGGGGCATGGGATAATCCCTATAATTTAAAAACATTGCTCTGTGTCCATCCTACCAGCCTTGACTGGGTCATCAAACGGGCATGAGCACTTTCTAGTTCAGCTTCTCAGGGTTTGTTCGTTTGTTTGTTTTTTTTAATTAAAAAATTATGTGTATATGTGCATTTCAGTGTGAGGGTTTATACATATGAGAATCGGTGCCCTTGGAGAACCAGATGCTTGGATCCTCCTAGAGCTGGATGTACAGGCAGCTGCCCAATGTAGGTGCCGGGATCTAAACTCTGGTCTTCGGGAAGAGCAGTATGTGCTCTTAATCACTGAGCCATTTATCCCTGTTTGACTTTTATTCAAAGATAGAGGAAAAGAATAAAGAGGAGGTGACCTTAAAAAGAAAAACTGTAAAAACGGAGGAAAGCAGAGAATTACGAAGTCCTTCTCTGTGTCTGCCTCTCTCTCTTTCCCTACCCACCTCCACCACTTTCCCTCTCCTCCCTCCTCTTGTCCTTGCAGGTTGCCCAGGCTGGGCTGGAACTTGCAGAGCTTTCCTTCCAGTGTTCCTGCCTCAGCTGACAGGATGGTGGTTTCTAGGCATACAGCTCCATGCTCAGCGGGAACGTCATCTTTTAACTAGTCCTAATAACCTGAAATGTAAGGAATGGGATTAGGACAATGAAGAAAAGAATCAGAAGTGAAATCCTCTAAATAGCATCGACTTCACCATGCTTGAACGGAGTCCATGGCTTCTAATCCTCTCTGTCCCACGCCAGCTGTGTCCCTTTGAACAAATTACTAACCCTCACCTGTGAAAAAGGGACAGTACAGTCCACAGTACAGTGGGAATTAAGGAGATAATGTATTTCCCATAAGAGCTTAAATACCAGACAAGAGACTGGCTCCAGCAATAAAAGTCAGTTTTTGCCATAGTTCAGAGATAATTTAAGCAGTGTTCCAGCTTTTGGGAGGCTGAGGGAGAAGGATGACACGTGAAGTCTGAGGCCAGCCTGTCTCCAAAACAAAAATGATGATTTCATTCCTAAAATACCACAATAAATCAGGCTGCACAGATTGCTGGGGACAATGTGTGACTTTTCAGAGAATCTAACTGATAGGCTGCTGAACTTCAAAGGCTCTCCAATAGCCTGGCCTGCGAGAACTTGGCGATTTTTCTCCTGTGGAGAAGGTGTCAGTATTTAACCAATGATACTCAGAAGGTTCGCACACTTGTCTTCCATCATCACCTCAGGAAGTTAACGACGATGTAATGGTATGTAACACGGAAGCAAGATGACTACCTGGTACATGCAGCAGGGCCACTATCGATGCACACCAGCTTCTCAGGTGGGTTCCGAGAACCATAGCCCACTTCCAGCTGTGTGGGTCAGGTGCTTTCCTTTGAAAAAAAAGGCTGCTTTTAGACTATTTTTCTCCTCCAATAACAAGTTTCAGCTGAAGAATTTATATGACGCTCTCTGGCAAAAGTGTTCAAATATTCACTTGAATCTCTGTATCTCTATTGGCGAATCACTATTTCCTCTGCCCAGAAGGACATGTTTTTTTTTCCTTTTTCAATTGAAAAAAGATTTTTTTTCATATAATGTATTCTGATTATGGTTTCCTCTCCCCTACTCCTCTCACATCCTCCCTGTTTCTGCACCTACCCCCCAAACCCATTCCTTCATTAAAATACAAGAGATATCTAAAATAAAAATAAAATGAAAACTAACCAACCAGACTAGGACAAAACAAGCAAACAGGGGGAAAAAAAGAGCCAAAGAAAAAGCACAAGAAACACCGATAGACTCTCTCTCTCTCTCTCTCTCTCTCTCTCTCTCTCTCTCTCTCTCTCTCTCTCTCTCTCTCTCACACACACACACACACACACACACACACACTGAGAGAGAGAGAGAGAGAGAGAGAGAGAGAGAGAGAGAGAGAGAGAGAGAGAGAGAGAGAGAACCCATAAATACAAAATTGGAAATTATACGTGTGTGTGTGTGTGTGTGTGTGTGTGTGTGTGTGTGTATATTTGGGCAAACTGTCTGTAAGGTTTAAAAAAAATGCCCAGACAAACCATTGTGAGGCAAGAAACCTCCAAAAATACCATTGAGTTTTTTTTGTGTTGGCCATCTACTGCCCAGCATGGGTCTGCCCTTATATCTGGTTTGCATACCCAACGAGACTCCCTTGGAGAAACCTGACCTTTCCTCTGTAACTGGTTATCAACTGGAGATGACTTCTGGGTTACAGATTAGGGGCTTGTGTCCACTTCCCCTGTCAGCACTGGAGCCCTATCTGGTTTAGATCTATGCAGAGCCAGCACATGTTGTCATAGTCTCTGCATAGTTCGCATGAGCATCAGTCCTGTTCTGTTTGGAAGGTACAGTTTCCGTGGTGTCTTCCAGACCCATTGGCTCTGACAATGTTTCCACCTCCTCTTCCACAGAATTCCCTGAATGCTGAGAACAGGGATTTGATGAGGACATCCCCTTTAGGACCAAGTGTTCCAAGATCTCTCATTCTTTGCACATTGTCCAGTTGTGGGTCTCTGCATCTGTTCCTATTCTCTGCAGAGGATGCTTCTCTGATGATGGCTGAGCAAAGACACCAATCTATGAGTATAGAAGATTATCATCGGTAGTTACTTTATTGCTAACTTCCTTTAGTAGAATGGCAGTATTTAGTTTCTCCCAGGTCCATTGTCTATCTAGTCTTAGATTCTTTATCACCCAGATATGTCAGGCATGGGTTTCATCTGATAAAGTGGGCTTTAATTCCAATTAGACAGTGGTTGGTTACTCCTACAGGATTTGTGCCGCCATTGGACCAGCATATCTTTCAGGCAGGTTACCATTGTAGATCACAGGGTTTGTAGCTGGGTTGGTGTTTACCTTTCTCCCTTGAAAGTGTGAGGCGTACCTTCCAGTAACATTAATAATAGTCAGTAAGGATGAAGGCTCTAGGTAGGCACCAGCTTGACTTCTCTGTGTTCAGTGAGTTATGTAGCTGTTGTCTTCAGCAATATGCGCCTTACCATCAGTTTGCAGAGAGAAACCAATAAATAACCTTAGCAAACCAATATCCTCTTTTCTTTGGGGCTGTTTGTCCATGGGACTCCTTTGACCAACAGCTCAAATAGATGTAACCCATTCCTGGCACTAGAAGTTTCATTTAGTGAGTGAGAACTGTCTAGTTGGGATATTGTCTCTACTGTTATTTGGTGAGTCAAATTTAGATTTCTCTCATCCTTTGTGTATATTTTTAAAGAAGATTATACTATATTATGTTACATACATCCCCTCAAATGACCCTCAGTTTTAGCTGTCTTTCTCTGTATTCCCACTATTATTCCTACTTCTCTCTTGTTTGATCCTCCATTTTCCAGACACACACACACACACACACACACACACACACACACACACACACACACAGAGAGGAGAGAGAGAGAGAGAGAGAGAGAGAGAGAGAGAGAGAGAGAGAGAGAGAGAGAGGGGAGAGAGAGAGAGAGAGGAGAGAGAGAGAGAGAGAGAGATCCTGTCCTCTTACCCCTAACTATCTATTTCCCCTTCTAAAGAGTTCCTTCCCTCTCCTCTAGTCCCTTAGTATATTTCCTAACCTTCTACTTATACAATTTGTAGCCCTGCTTCTCAGACTTAATAGCTATTTCTTTTGGGGTCTGGGTTACCTCATTCAATATGATTTTTTTCTAGATCCATTCATTTACCTGCAAATTTCATAATTTTGTTTCTTAAGAATTTATTAATATTCCATTGTGTATACACATAATATTTTCTTTATCCCTTCATTTGTTGATGAATATCTGGGTTGTTACCAATTTCTGGCTACTATGAATAGAGCATCAAAGAACATGGTTGAACAAGTGTCTCTGTAGTAGGATGTAGAGTCCTTTGGGTATATGCCAAAGAGTGATAAAGCTGTATCTTCTGATTAGTTTTGGTTTGAAGTCTGCTTTATCAGATATTAAAATTGTTATGGCGGCTTGCTTCTTGGGTCCATATTTACTGAGCATATCTTTTTCTGTCCTTTAACCTAGAGGTGATATAGATATCCTTGAGGGTAAGATATATTTCTTAGATTCTGCAGAAGGATCAATACTGTTTTCTAATTCAATCTGTTAGTCTGTGTGTTTTTATTGGGGAATTGAGACCATTGATATTGAGAGATATCAATGAACAGTGTTTACTGATTTCTGTTATTTTGTCATTATGGTGTGGATTTCCCATTGTCTTTTGACTTGATGATCTGGGATTACTTATCCTTTGTATTTTCTTAGCTATAGTTAACCTCTTCAGGATCAAGTTTTCCTAGAGCACCTTATGTAAAGATGGATTTATAGTCAGATACTGTTTAAATTTGGTTTTATCATAAAATATTTTTCTTTCTCCATCTGTTATAATTGAAACTTTTGTTGAGTATGGTAGTCTGGGCTGGCATCTGTGGTCTCTTGGAGTTTGTAGAATATCCATTCATTTAGGCCTCTCTGGCTTTTAGAGTCTACATTGAGAAGTCAGATGTTATTCTAATGGGTTGGTATTTACAAGATACTTGGTCTTTTTACCTTGCAACGTTTAATATTCTTTCTTGTCTTATATGTTTAGTGTTTTGATTATTATATGTCATGGGGAATTTCTTTTTAGTGTTCTGTGTGCTTCTTTTACCTTGATAGGTACTGCTTTCTTTAGGTTAGGAAACTTTTCTTCTATGATTTTGTTGAAAATATTTCCTATGCCTTTGACATGGGTTTCTTCTCCCTCTTCTATTCCAATTATTCATAATTTTGTCCTTTCATAGTGTCCTAGATTTCCTGAATGTTTTGTGCATTTTTTTTTAGATTTAACATTTTCTTGGACAGAGGTCTCCATTTCTTCTATCTTGTCATCAATGCCTGAGATACTCTTTTCCATCTCTTGTATTCTGTTGGTGAGGCTTACCGCTGAGGTTTTGGTTTTTTTTTTTTTTTTTTTTTTTTTTGACTTCCTACATTTTTCATTCCCAGTTTACCTCAATTTGAACTTTCTTTAGTGATTCTATTTCTACTTTCATGTTTTGAAATACTCTTTTCATTTCATCCTGTTTGTATTTTCACAGACGTTATTAATGAATTTATTCATATCTTCTTTAAGGTCCTTGAACATATTCATAATAACTATTTTGAAGTCCTTGTCTTGTGCTTCAGCTGTATTGAAATTTTCGGAGCCTGTTATAGTAGGGTAGCTTGCTTCTGGAGATATATTTCTTTGGTTTTTACTGATTGTTTTTTTTATGCCAGTGTCTAGGCATCTGGGTTTGGGATGATTCTAGGTGTTGATATTTGGTCTTGTCTTTGTTGGGTGAGGATTTTGTTCCTTGGTTTCTGTTGCCTTGACCTGACCTTAGAAGATTATGGTGGATGTGAATTGCTTGGTAGGAATGCTCCTGAGTCCCTTCCTGTTTTGGCCACTGAATATTTCGAGTAGAATGTGTTTCTAGGTATTAGTTGCTGACAAGAGGGAATAGGGATGGACTGAGAGGGTCCACAGAGAGAAGGAAAGCTGGGTCTGCCACAAGAATCTGGGGATTTCTCAGGGAGAAGCATCAGAAAGGGAGGATAGGGCTCCACAGATGGTCTGTTACAGGGTTAGGGATGAGACTGGGGAGTTGCCAGAAGGACTTTTAATAAGCTGTCTTGATGAGTGTCCTGGGTGGTTTTGTGTGTCAACTTGACACAAGCTAGAGTCTGTAGTGGGTAGCCATTCCAGCTTTGATCTGGAAGTTCCAAGCCCCATTGAGGCTTCAGCAAATGTCACGCCTACAAGGCGGAGCCAAGGGAGGACTCTGGAGACCTGAGATCCAGATGGGCCAGTGCTCTCTCTGTTCCTGGACCCTGGACAGTGGAGGTTGACTGAGCAGAGCTCCAGAGAACACCATTGGACTGTGATACACCTTCCCCACACCCCGCGACCTACCTATCCCTTCATTTGTAAGTTACCCACTAAATAAATTTTCCTTTTAACTACGTGGAGTGGCCTTAATAATTTCACCAATATCTGGTGCTCACGTGGGGCAAATTCCAAAAATGTCATTCATCATACAGACAAAAAAGTTTTTAAATTCTTGTGAGGTAATGTTGTCGGCCATATTACAAGAATTACTCAAAATTTGTTAGTCAATTTTAAGATATAAAATTATCAAGTACTTTTACTTGAAATAAGACACTGTTTTGTCTATCTTACCTTTTCACGGTTCTGGTGTAGTAGGACTTTTTAGCCAGAAGGAGGCGTTGGTATAGCAATAAAGCAGGTCCTGTTGAATGCCAAAGACATTTTGGGTAAGTTCCACCTCTTTTTTTTCTTCTTCACTTCTCTCTTGGGCTTCTTCTCATAGGCTGGATTCTCTCAGGTAGCAACATGAACTTTCTTATACATCTCCTTCATCGTATCTGGAGTAACATTGTTCTTGATGTACTGAGAGAACTGTTTCCTATAAGCATCTTCATTTTCCTCCATGAGGTAACGCAGGTAGTCTGCGACATTCTGACCCATCATGTGCTTACGATGTACTTCTGCATTGAACTCCTTGCTTTCAGAATCATAACCAGGGAATTGTTTGATACTGAAGAATAGACAAGCCTCCATCCACAGCCCCCTTGAGGGCCCCAAAACTTTATTGTAGTTCCTTGCAAGACCTGCATTCAAATAGCAAGGCACCAGGCTGACCATCAATGCTTTCCACATTGTATTCATCTCCAGTCACCTCCACTTGGCCTTCATAGATATTGTCTATTCCAAACTTCTCAAAAGTCTGTGGGCCAGCAGCAGGTCAGTACAATAGGCTGCATCATAATTTGTCAAGCCAACTTTCACACATTATTTTGGCAGCTTGTGTACATATGCTGCACAAACTATCATATCCCCTTCTGTAAGGCCATACACAATCTGGCAGATGATATCTCTGTTAGTTACATAAACGATCATCTTGTATTTGGGTGTATTGTACTTATTTTTGTCTTGGATTACCAATCGTTTCCACCGTAGTCAGTTTTATCTTCTCACCACCTTCTAAATCTCACTTGGTATCTCTTACAGTAGGCCTTCATCTTGACAACTTTCACAAACCCCATCCTGCAGAACAGAAACCCGCAATCATGGTTCCACACAGACCTAAAGTAAAGGCCCGGTGGCATTAATGTGTTTGAATTTGTAAAGACTGTGGGACTTTTATAGTTATTTAAGTTTGTGGGGATGAGTAAGAAAGGAAAAGTTGTGGCTTAATAGTGATGTGTTTGTGTGTCAAGTTGACAAGGGATCAGTTGTACTGGGTGGTTTTGTGTGTCAACTTGACACAAGCTATAGAGTCATCGGAGGAAGGAACCTCAGCTGAGAAAATGCCTCAAGATCAAGCTGTAAGGCATTTTCTCATTTAGTGATCAATGGGAGAGGGCCCAGCCCATGGTGGGTGGTACTACCCCTGGGCTGCTAGTCTTGGGTTTTATAAGAAACTAGACTGAGCAAGCCATGGGAAGCAAGTCAGTAAGCAGCTCCCCTCCATGATCTCTGCATCAGCTCCTGCCTCCAGGATCCTGCCGTTTGAGTTCCTGTCCTGACATCTTCACTGATGAGCGGAAGTGTAAGCCAAATAAAACCTTTCCTCCCCAACTTGCTTTTTGGTCATGATATTTCATCACAGCATAGAAACCCTAACAAAGACAATGAGAGAATTTTGAGCCTCCTATTATGGGCTTTTACCCAAGATGGCCTTCAGGACTCCACATTAGGCAAAAATCCAGAGACTCCAATTGTGGAAACCCATGGCTGATGTGAAGGTCACATCTCACCACAAGGACAGAGAGGTACGGGGAAGATACCACATCGTATGGTTTGACCAACTTAAAGAACAGCTAATATAATTCAAATCTATAATTATTATTTGGGTTAGAAAGGGGTTTGTCCACTTGCCACCTGCTTTTTTATCATTCAGCAAATGTCATAAGAGATTGTCAATCACATCATCCTCAGGTTGAAACAACCATGTTAGAATTTGTGTGTTTTCAAATTAATTGCAGTAATAACTCAAGAATTATGTTTTGTATCTTGTTTTATACTCAAGAATCCTTAAAGTCTTTATTACAATTTCTTTAAAATAATTTTTCTCCTTGTTTTCTTTTTAAAAAATCAGAAAAATAATTAAACTCCCACATGCTCAAATCAAATCAAAATTCTGTGGCCCAGGAGATTAAAATAGATTCTGAATTCAGCAAATCTCCTTTCACTGTTACTGAAGTACCCATGCAAAATACATCAGTGGCAGGCACAGTAGTTTAACTCTTCAATAAATGTTTGTTATTACAGTATTTTTGGTAACAAAGTTACGGACACTGTTTAAAAAGAGATGGCTCAGAGGTTAAGAGCACTGACTGCTCTTCCAGAGGTCCTGAGTTCAATTCCCAGCAACCACATGGTGGCTCACAACCATCTATAATGAGATCTGGTGCCCTCTTCTGACCTGCAGATATACATGCAGGCAGAACACTGTATACATAATAAATAAATACTTTAAAAAAAAAAAGTATTTCCATGTTTTAAGATAACATAAGTTATTAAGATTACATATTTATAATTGATATTTTCTAAAATATACACACACATGAAAGTGCTGTCTCGAATATGTATATTTCTAAAAGAAGAGAGCTTCACCTAAAGATGAAAGAAATGTGTAGAGTGTGGGTCCAACAGAGCTTGTGGCATGTGGATCTCCAGGCCTCTCGGTTATAAATTAAAAACACAAACTGAAAGCTGGAGTTAGACTGAATTCATTTGCATCCGTTCTCTCCAGGAACAGAGCACTCTGCCTAGTTTTCACTTTGGTTTCATTGACCTGAACTCACATATACCTCCTGAAACTGGAACAGTTTTGTTACTGGGAGAGTGGTTTGGGGACATGGAATTTAGTGTGACCAGGTGAATTACAAAATGTCAACTCTTTTAAAGCAAACAATGCTGCAGTTAACTCTGTATTCATATTGTTACTAACCACACTTGATATGAAGGGAACTGTGCTGTGCTTCTGCCTGATCTCCCCTTCAGCTTTTACTGTGTCTGTCTCTAGTTCTATCAGCTAATTAAACACACAAGCCTGTGAGGAGGCTACTGGTAGATCTACCCCTTGTCCAGTGAAGACTTCTCCACAGGTCTGATGTTGGACATGTTTGAGGTACACAGAACCACCTCTCTATTAGTTATTTTTTTAAGCTGACCATCCACATTTAATAGTTTATCACAAACATTT
The DNA here is from genome assembly GCF_949786415.1 of Peromyscus eremicus. Classification (NCBI taxonomy): domain Eukaryota; kingdom Metazoa; phylum Chordata; class Mammalia; order Rodentia; family Cricetidae; genus Peromyscus; species Peromyscus eremicus. Next base: position 66,795,431 of record NC_081427.1, read on the forward strand.
GTAGGGGGGAAAACTGAACTTACAAAACAGGCTAAATAATCCACTAAAATATTATTTCTCCAAAAGAAGAGTGAATAAATTTTTAAAGTAAATTCTTACTTATTGGATAAAGTTGAAGAAGGTGTATATAATTTCTTTAACATAAAATGTGTTTTTCTACATCTTTTCCATGAAGACATATGGTTTGTTTCACATTCTCTCTATTAACAATGTTCTTTGTATCCTCGTGATTTAAATCAATCTATTTGTTTTCTGGTATCGTAGCTAAAGTACAGTTAGAATGTGCAGACATATTTACTGTTGACTATACATGTAATTAATTAGATCTAGGGCACAGAACTTTCTGCATGCTATAAATCACTTTTGATTTCAACAACTGGTGCTACCCATCCCTTAGCAAGCTAAATGCTATTTGACTTCTCACTGCAAAGTAACTGAACAAAGAAAGAGCTGGGCAAATGGTAGAAAAACTACCTAACATCACTCTTATCAGAATGAAAATTGTTTTGAAAAGAAAACAAATTCCAGCTTTTCTAGTTAGTGCAATCATGTTCACACCTTTATTTCAGGAAAACATTTCCCTGCCCATTCTATACATGTACATAATCTACAAAGTTGATGTCCTTTTGGTGCCTTGATTCCATCAGATGATTTTTTTCTTTAATTATGAAGCTTTATATTTAGACATAAAACTATTGATTCTACATGCCATTAACTGAGCCCATATATCACAGTATACAACATCACAAATTTGGTGCCTGGAGGATTAATTAATAGGAGATCAACAGATAACTTTTGTTGATACTAATAACAAATCTATCACTGAAAATTATAACCATAAATATTGAGTACTCAATTTTTAAACATCACAATCTTTGCATAACTTACTTAATAACATATATTGAATACAGAAACTTTTTATATCTGAGAAAAAGAGTCAATATTTTCAACATGCTTATGTGAGATAGACCTAAGACACTGCTGAAGAATTTTAAGCTTTGAGTTTACTTTTCAATTTATTGTAAATTTTAGAGAGATGCTGGTTTTTGTTGTTGAGATTCCCACTACATCTCATTATGAAGCAGTAAATCATACCTTCTTAGATGTTAATACATTCTGAAGGAGGAGTCATTGACAATGAAATCAGCCACCAGTCACACATGTTATAGGAAAACCATAAAGAAATAAAGGAGATTTCTTTGTTTGTAATATATTTTACAGCAGATACTTTCACTGTCAGACAGTTTTACTATTGGTCTTGATATGATTTTTAGGTGATCATGAGATTTTCCCACTTCAACTACTGATCTACATTGCCTGACACATAAGGAGAGGAAAGTAGAGGTTGACTTAACAGAAACCCTGTGGTCCTACATGAGCTTTTGGAGACTTCCACCTAAGTTCACCTGCAGCATTTTTTTTCCAGAATTGTAGGACAATGTGCTGGGATTTCTACGAAGCGTTGGAAAACTTAGATCTTTTCTAATTCTAACCTTCTCAGATCTGTTATTACACAGTCTAGCTCTCCCAAAGACATGAGAAGAAAATAAGTTGAAAAGCTCCCAGAGAAAAGACTAACTTGGATTCTCACAACATTTACAAAGAAACCTTTGAGAAAGAACATCCCTCGGTGGCTCACTTCATTAAGAAAAGTGCTCTGTATGGATCCTAGTTAAACTTACTTCCTGGTGATTCTCAAATGCTTGTGTGTGTGTGTGTGTGTGTGTGCGTGTGTGTGTGTGTGTGTGTGTGTACACAAATTACTTAATTCTATTAGTATAGAACTTCTAATTTTCTAAATTGTTAGCAATTTAAGAGTCATTCAGAGTTAAGGTAACCAGAAACACCAGCAAGTAGGTATGCTACTGCTGTGTAAAATCAAGCAACAAGTTATCCTTCTTGTACATCCTTGCCTTGAAAAATCTATTTTATACTTCATCATATTTCAGAGTTTGTCATATGTAGTGTGAATTACATATTTGGAGTGTTTTATTTTATAGAGTCTCATGCATCCCAAGGAAGAAAGAAGTCATCTTCCCCCCATTCTACAGAAGCAGCAGCTTGTGGCCTTGGGATTAATCCTTGTTAATTCACATCTGAAAAGGATTAATGAAATCAGAATTATTTAATATACAAATCAATTCCCCATGTGATTTTGATCCACCCTACTTTAAGAAACAGCAATCTAATGAACTTTATAAATAATTATTTGGTGTATCTACAAAGTTCTTGATTTCAACTCAGATATATAATTATAGTGGCCTGTACTAATACCATGGAAAATCTGAATAAATGGCACACATCTCATAATCTTTTACAGCCAATGAATTCTTGTGGGTGATTTGATTTTTAAAAGAAAGTTAATAATACTAATGCCATTCATAAGCTATTTTATTATTCTAAGGGGCACAGGTACGTGTTTAGGAGCATCTACAAAAGTAGAAATCTTTTGTTATAGCAAAAGTGAAAAAAATTTAAACTATGTGGGCTTTCCTATATTTCAGATACTACATTAGAGTCTAAGAATAAAGTATTAGTAATAAAAACAAGCCCCAAGGTAAGCATATTGAGCTCAATGGGCTACTTAATGAGATATTGTTGAAAATTAGAGGATCAAAGAAGCTAGATTCTGTAGTGTAGACTATCAGGAAGGAGAAAACACCACACCATGCATATCCTACAGTCTGCAAGGGGATTCCTTGAGCATCCACCACAGAGCCAAGCAACATGTACATGGCTGGATACTACCTAAGGGAGGGGGAACAACAACAGAAAAGACAGTAAGTAAGAAGGTCAGAAAGAATCCCTCTCCCAACAAACCGTAAATATAGTCGAAAGGTTTCTCCAATCCCACCCAGCCCTGCGGTCCCACAACCACTTATAAAATAATCACTCAGAGGCTTAGTATTATTTACAAACTGTAAGGCCTATGGCTAAGAATTATTGCTAGCTCTTTCATCTTAAATTAACCCATTTCTATTAATCTATGTTTTGCCATATGTTCTATAGCTTTACCAGTCTACTGGCATCTTGTTCCTTCGGCAGTGGCTATTGTCTCTCTCACCTCTCCTTTCTTCTTCTTGTCCCTCTCCTTGTATTTCCTGCCTGCTTGTAAGCATCCTTGCCATAGGCCAAAGCAGCTTATTTATTAACCAATGGAAACAACGTATATTCACAGAATATAGAAGGACATCCCACAGCACCTTAAAGCTTTATAATTTATGAAGCATTAAAGGACAGTTTCCATGTAATAAAGAACAAAGAATGTTAAATTAACCAGTTTCTGGTCTTAAACCATATATAAGATACAAATTGGCTATGTATAACTTGACTTCATTCAGTAGCAAAGTTGAAGAAGACTTAAAGATTAAAAATTGTAACATTCAGCAAGGTAAAATTCATAACATATGTATCTGGTTAAAAATTCCAGGTATATATATAGTAAGCAAGTCTGGTCTACAACAAGGAGAATTAGGATCAACAGCGAACAACAGATGTTAGAATTACTGAGCAAAGATGGTGAATATCATGAATTATATGTATTCAATATGTAGAACAAAAAAACTGAACAAAGTAGTACATATATCCATGCACGTGCATGCATGCACATGCAAACACACACACACACACACACACACACACACACACACACACACACCAAAACAAAACAAAAAATGAATTTAACTTACAGAAGTGAAAACAATACGGGGAAGGAGAAATAACTGGAAACAGACATGTTATAGATGGAAAACTAGTGAGCTTGAGGAAAAAAGTAGAAATTGCCCAGACTGAAACACAGAGAAAACTCCACATAATGTACAGGTCTGTCACGACCTGCAAAAAAATAAAAAATAAAAAAATTTAAAAAATGAAGGGAAGTTTATAGTAAAAGAAATGAACGGAAATGTTCAAATTTTGGTAAGAACTACAAACCTAAAAATTTAAGAACCTCCAGTGTATCCCAAGAAACACTACAAGAGGAAAACTACACCAGGGCAATCATAATCGAAGTGCACAAAATCAGTGAAAATGAGCCAGAGAGAAAGGACACTTTACACACAGAACAAAAACAATAATGATAGATTTCTTGTCAGAAACAAGGCAAGTAAGAAATGGAGAGATGTCTTGGGCGTTTTGAGAGAATTTTTACTGTCAATCTGAGAGCTTTCACCAGAGAAACTATCTTTCAAAATTGAAGGAGAAAAAAGACTTGTTTTCAGACACACGGGAGCTGGCGAATATCAGCACAACAGACAAGTGTGGAAGCAATGTTGGCGCATATCTTTCAGAAGGAAGGAAAACTATTCAAGATACATCTACAAAACTCAATGACACTGTAAGAAAAACACACAAATCCACAACAATGTTAGAAATTTAAACTCTTCTTCCTTCAGGATTGGGAAATGAGTAGTAAGTACATTTAGAAGCCTTGAAAAACAGTCTCAAACATCTTAATCTAGTGGATATTTATAAAACACTCCATTCCACAATGGCAGGATACGCATTATTTTTTAATTAGAATAGAACACTTACTAAGACCATTTTCTGTGATATAAATCAAGTCTCAACAAATTTAAAATAATTAATTTTAAAGTATGTTCTCTTGTAACATTAGAATAAAATTAGACACTAATAAGTAAAATATAACTATAAACACTAAAACTAAAAAACCATAGATTGAAGAAGAACCTAAGTGGGAAGCAAATATTTCTAACGGAACAAAAATGTGAAGACATGAGCTAAATCCATACTTGAAAAGGGAGTCAGCAAGTCTGACTAACTGGCCTTTCTTTCTGTGTGTGAAGAATTTCATTAAACATGGTTACACTCACTATACAACACAACCATAGAGTTGGGTAGCTGCATTTGATATTGTAGGGAATACAATGTCTACAAGATTTTACTATTTGTTTTCTTAAAGAATGTGCTCACCCATGACTCCAAGAAATTAAATGACTTCAAAGAATTAAATATCCACATTAGGAAAATAAGAAAGCTTTCTAAATACTCGATGTTTTGTGTATTATAAAAATTCAATGAATAAGATTTAAAGTATGTAGATAAAATTACTTTTTAAAGATCAGAGAAAAAGAAGTGTAGGAAACGCAAATGAATCAAGAAAAACAAAAGCACTGAATGGGTGGATGAAATTGGTAAATCACCACCCAGAATTTTAGGATAAAAATAAAAAGGATACATATTACCAAGATAGTGCTATCACTACAGGGTTTATCATCTGTCTGTCTGTCTGTCTATCTATCTATCTATCTACCTATCATCTATCCATCCATCCATCTGTCCATCCATCCATCCATCCATCCATCCATCCTTCCATCATCTAGCTAGCTAGCTATCACCTGTCAGGAAAAAGACTATTATGAGCAATGTAGATGGAATGGCTAAGTCCATTAAAGTAAAGAATTATAAATATTACTAAAATATGTGAACTGTATAACACAATATCTAGCAAAGATATTTTAGTTATAACTAAATATATTCCAATCATCAAATCTCGCTGCTGTATAGTTATAAGATTCAAATATTCCATCTGCAGGGAAGTTCAGTAAAACAGAAAGTAAACAGCTCAACACCATTTCAAGATGTCCCTGAGACGGACCAGACCCACAGGATTCTCCATCCCCAAGGGTTGATAAACAGTAAAAGACACACGAGATTGCTCTCAGGAAAACGAAACTCTGAAGAAGACTCTCAAACAGGCCCAACAACCTGGAAGAAGCAGAGACAGATACATCACTTAGAAGGAGCTATTGCTGCTGCTGTAAGTAAATCCTCAGCCATATTCCTGTAAGTAACCTCAGTACAACTCATCAGCTCACCAAGTTGGACTTTGGGGATAGCCACACTTTGACCTGTCTTTGGCTCCCTATCTGGGATAAGCAGACATGTTAGTGTTGTATCTCCCCAGGAAAAGCCTGTCACACAAAACTGTGCATGGGATCTAAATGATTTGCTAGCAGAATCTTTTAAATATTTAATGAATTAATAGTATCTATTATCATTTTTCAAAAACTTGAAAAGTAAGTAATATATACCAACTTATGATATGAAGCTAGCATTATTATGATACCAAATTCACATGAAAACAAATCAAGAAAATGATAAATTAAAATTATATAATCAGAATAAATTAAAAATATATTTTATATATTAAAAATTAAATATATTAAAATATGAATAAAACAAAAACCTCAATTATTTGTATAAATGTCTTGACAAAATTCTACTAGCAAGTTCCAAGAAAATAAATAAAGTAATAATAAATTAATACTAAGTAGGTTTATCTCAGAACATAAGTTTGGTTTAATATTTTTAAATTAATCAAAAGGATTCCCCATATTAGTAGACAGAAATAAGTAGGTTTGCGATCATCTCAAAGTTGTAGAAATAACATACAACTATTTCATGAAACACAACATGCTCTCCTTTTGAAAACTCTGTTTTTAAAGGAAAACTAAATGGATAATGGGCGTTTACAAGGTTATCCACACTAACATCATACTTACTGGTGAAAATAAAAGCTCTCTAGTTTAGAAAACCTCCTGTGCCAGGAATGGGTTACATCTAATTGAGTTGGTAGCCAAAGGATCCCCATGGAAACCCTCCAAAACCCAGGCTATTGGTTGCTCTCCACAACTGATTTTAAGGTCTTATCTCTAAAGATAACACCTACATAACTCACTGAACACAGAGAAGTTGAGCTAGTACCTAATTGAGCCTTCACCCATATGTCTAGTGTTCGTGGTACTGGGAGGTCATAGCATGCTACCAGAGGGGAAGGTGAGCCCCCACCCTGCTTCAAACCCTGTGATCTACAGTGGTGACCTGCCTGAACGCTATGCTGGCACAATAGTGGCATACAAGTTACAGGAGTAACCAACCTCAATCTGATCAGATTTAAGGCCTCCTCCGTGATAAGGAACTCACGTCTGACGTTGCTCAGGTGGCCAAGAACATGAGACTTAACACCTAGAGGAAAACCAAATACCATTGTTTTGCTAAAGAAACAGCAAAGTAATGACTCCTAATGATAACTGGCTACCCTCTTGCAGCTTCTCTGATGGGAACTAATACAGAGACCTACATACAACTGGACAATGTGCAAAGAGTAAGGGATCTTGAACACTCAGGTCTAAATGGGATGTACTCATGAAATCCCTCCCCTCAGGACTCAGATAACTCTCTGGAAGAGGGAGTAGAAAGATTGTCAGAGTCTGAGGGGATGGACGACTACAAGGAAACAGTGTCTTCCAGACAGCACAGGACAGACACACATGTGAACTCAGAGAGACGGTGGCAAAATGCACATGGCCTGTACATGTCCAGTCAAGATGGGGTCTCAGCACTGAAAAGGAGAAGTAGACACAGGCCCTCATCCCTAATTCAGAAGCTATCCCAATTGACAATTGCTCAAAGAGGAGAAGTTAGTTTTCTCCAATAGAGCCTCACTGGGTATGCAAACCACACTTAAGGCAGGCCTCATGCCCAGTGGTAGAGATGGCCAACACAAAACAAACTTGATGGTATTTTTGGAGATCTTTTTTTTGGTCTCATACATTGTTTGGGTATTTTTTCTCACTGGTCATTTGTGTATTATAGTTTCTGATAATATGCTTTAGGGGTTTTTTTTTGTATGTTTGAGCATGTATATCTGTGTTCATTGTGTTTTTTTCTTTGTTTTTTTCTCTTTGTGTGTTTAATTTGATTATAGTTTGCTCTTTTAATTGCCTTTTTGTTTTATAAAGAGAGAAAGAAGGTGTAGAGTTGGATGGGTAGAATGTGGGGAGGGTCTGAGAGAAAGTGAGGGAGGAGAAACATCAGAATAGATTGCATACAATTTCTTCAACTAAAAATGTTCTCTACTTTAATATTTGGTTGTCTATTACCCCTACTTTTACCCCAGACTTCACTAGAAATTTTTGCAGTTGTGTTAAGGTAAGGAAATGGACTGAAGTACAATCTTGATCTTTTAATCTTAGTATGGCTGGTAAGTGGGCCATTGCAGTGTGCGGAGAGGTTGTGGAGCCCTGGTAAGTGCTGCCTGGAGTCCTCTGAATCAAGTGAGCATAGTTTCCTTTCTCTAAAGATTTATTTATTCTTGTTTTATGTGTATGAATGTTTTGTGTGCACCGTGTGTGTGCCTGCCCTTGGGAGAAGGAGTGTTGGCAAAAGAAGGAGCCAGATCCCCAGAAACTGGAGTGACTGACATTTATGAACCTGCCACATGGTCACTGGGAACAAAACCAAGGTCCTCTGGAAGAGCAACCAGCACTCTTAACTGTGGAGTCATCTCTCCAGCCCCAAGGATCTTATCTCTCTCTGTAAATGACACAGACTTCTCACATCCTGCCCTTCCTTCCTCCTGGCACATATCCACGCCAAATCTTTCCCATCCCCGAGTCTTCTCCCTGTAAGCTTTCTTCTGTAGAAGCATCATCTGTATGTACATGTTCCAAAAAGTTCTGTGTAATTTCCTCATTAGGATTTGTTTGAGATAAATAATAGCTCACCCAGGGCCATACTGAGGTAGACAGATAGAAATCCTAAGTGTGCCTTTATTATTCAGTCAAAATAGGTAAATCAGTGTTGTGTCCACTCGCTTTCTTTGCAACACAATCACTGACTTGTTGAAGTGGCTGTGCATTCCCATTGCACTAGATAGCAAGAGTGTCTACAGCCTGCTGGTCTGAAAAAACAAAAAATTAATTAGCAAGTGCAACGTCAGAGGAAGGGGCATTCTCCAGCAGGGGACAACTCTCAGTGGGGATGGGGTTTGAGAAAAATGAAAAAGGACAGATTGTTCTTTTGGTTTTTGTCCACATTTTGGCTTTCTTCTCCTCTTTCCTCTCTAGGACTTACGTAAGAGTCAAATAATAGAGAAAGAACTTCATTAGAGCCATGTTCAATCATGTTGGGAAAGTTGGTGTGCTCGGTATGTACACCCAGAAGGTTACTACTTCGTGTGTATATAAAGTTTATAAAGACTTGTAGCACACAGAAACACAATGTTATATTTTAAGCTTTTCTTATAAAATATTGCTGAGGAAGGTGGTTATCTCACCTTGTAAAAGTCTTACATGTTTACTATATTTATGTTTATTATAAAGCATTTAGATACAGAACACAGAAAAAAAAGCCAGGCATAGTTTTATAGGCCAGATCTGAGCCTTGTTAACTTCCCATCTGTGCATGTTAATCACTTTTCTGCATAAATTATTTTATAAAGAAAAAACTTATATGCATGTATATATTTTACAAGATGTATATTAGAGTCTATATTTGGGAAAAGTGTGTAGAATTTCATATAAACATACTAATTCTTTTCTGTTTTTGATTATTTCTGTTGTTTTATAAAATTTTATCACTGAAAGTGATAAGTCCAACATCAGCATCATACATCTTAATGTTTCTCTAATTGATGTTAGGAAAAATTTCTTCTTTATTTAATTAAAAATATTAAATCATTTCCCCATTCTCATCTGCCTTCTAGCTCTCCTGTTTGAGCTCTCATCCCAAATTCATGGCCTCCTCTTCTTTCTTGGCTACATGTGTATGTTTCTAGAGCTGATCACTTCCTATTGGACGCCAGTCAGGGGACTGATCCTTGGGGATACTAATTCTTCTCTCAGCAGTGTTGTGTGATATTTTGTTTGTATTCTAACAAATGGAGATCAGAGGGCAGAGCTAGCCACTAGTTAACCATAGAGGCCAGCCCATAGTAGCGCATATCTTTAGTCTCAGCACTTGGGAGAAGGAAGCAGGAAGGTCAGGAGTTCAAGGCCACCCTGGGCTACATGAGTTTGAACCAGTCTAAAAGAGAAACACAGCCGGGCAGTGGCGGTGCATACCTTTGATCCCAGCACTTGAGAGGATCATGCCTTTGATCCCAGCATCAGAAAGTGGAGACAGGAGTATAAAGTAGGTGGAGGCAGGATCTTGGGGCCATTCAGTCTGAGGATTTGGATTCCTAGAGAATAGGATGCCTATTCAGTCCGAGATTTCATAGAGGTAAGAAATGATTGTGGCTGCTCCTTTGCTTCTCTGATCTTTCAGTTTTTACCCCAGTATCTGACTCTGGGTTTTTATTGATTAAGACTAATTAGGATTGCACTTCACAGCAGTTGTTAATTGCTTGTCGCTTTTCATCCTGGTGAGGGGATGGGGCATGAGATTCCCTCATCTATGCTGGCATGAAAACTGGTGTTGGCATTGTTTAGGTCCAGTTTATACAGCCATATTGTTGAGACTTTATAGGTGTAGCTCAGATAAATTTCTTCACAGGAAATTCCTAGGTCATATTCCAAAAATATGTTTAAACAGTTTTAAATCATTTTTATTTTTAAGATTGTATTTTAATTACATTTTCCCCCTTCCCTTTCCTCCCTCTAAACTCTTCCATATACCCCTCCCTATTCTTCTTCAAGTTCATGGCCCCCATTTCACCTACTGATATTCCATGCATGTATGTACTTGTATATGCATATATATTTCTAGATATAACCTGTTGAGCCCATACAATGTTACTTGTATGTGGGCTTTCAGGACTGAACATTTAGCTGGACACCTCTTTCCCTCCAGCTTTACTCAGTTGCCCGAAGTCTTTTGTGTGGAAATGTGGCCTTGTAAGCTTCCCCGACATCCAGCTTGCATATTTATTTGTGTGATCCTTGTTAATCCCACAATTGGCCAGTGATACTGGTAAAACTTTAGAGATGTAGCTTCTGATGTTACTAGGAGACACGATCTCACAGCAAAGTCCCTTATCTTCTGACATTACAGTCTTTCTGCACTGTTCCCTGAGCCTTAGGTATGGGAATGCTTTGTAGATGTATCTATTGGGACTGGGCTCTGCAACTCTCTCTATTAGTTTTCTGTGGTGGTCCCTGTCTGCTGCAAAGAGAAGTTTCCTTGATGATGGATGAGGACTTCACTTATCTGTAGGAATAAGGACAAATACTTAGAGATTGTTGTTAAGGATTATGCTAGTTTATTGAGTAAGTGGTTATAGATTCTCCTATAATAACCATAATCTCACTATCATTGACTAATTAGCTGGGTTTCCAGGACCAGGAATGGTCTCCCACTTGTTGAGTGGCTCTTATGTCCAATTATAAAACTGTTGATTACTGCCAAGTTATGTGTGCCACTACTAACACCCATAGAGTAATCGAGCCATGTTGGTCATTGATGTGGTTCATAGGTGTTAGACCTGTGTATGACTGTTTGTTACTTCCTTCCTTTGGAAGCTTGTGTGGCTCCTTCTGGTACCATGAAAGCTAGTCCTCAGGGAGGGGACATTCAGGTCAGTTCCAGCTCAGGGGCCTATAAGTCTGTTTCTGAAGTGCATGGTGTCTTCAGCAATAGGGACTTACCTTCAACTTCTGGGCAGAGTATGTTTAAACATCTTAAACTGTCTCTCTGCATATATAGTTTTAAATTCTCACTAGAAGTATATAAAAAAGCTCTTGGGAGGACTCATAAATCTTAGTATTATACTTTGTCTTTTAAATGCATGTCAATTTTCTAGTGAAAAATGTAGCCTCATTTTAAATGGTTTTCATTTGAATACTACTGGGATTTATCTTTTTTGGTTCATAAAGTTGGTGTGGTATATTGGATGCTCACATTACATGGATGTTTTTTTCTATAAAAATATTTGTTTTATCTATACTTTGTCTTACTGAGTTTAATAGTGATTTGTCTCAGACACTGATAGCACAATGCTTTTCCTTTGCATTTTAGTTTACTTTTTAAAATGGAATGTAATAGATTATTACAAATTTCTTCTCTCAATGTATACTTCATGAAAATTTTAGCAGTCATGACTATTGATAGAGCTAAAACACAATGTTGCTGAAACTTAGAAAAGTTTTCTTTTGATCCCCTTAGGCCGTCCCCTTTGATGAAGATAGTAGGATCATTTCATTGTTGTTTGTTAAATTTTTAACACAGTGAAGGACTGTTTCAAAATGTCTGCATGTTTTGTATTAACATCAGCAGTATATGAGTGATCCATTTGCTCTGTACCTCACCGACTCGTCTAACACAATTTAGTTTAGTCTTGGACTTTCTGGTGCATGTATAGAGTCCTATAGTTTTCACTTGTACTTCCCAGATACCAGTTCTTTCCACTCACTCACCTCTTATTTGATGAGGGGTGTGTTCAATTCATGTCTTTCCCCCTACACACACACACACACACACACACACACACACACACACACACATACACACACACAAACAAACAAACAATTAGTCTGTCTTTATAATATTGACAGTACTTATATATTCTGTATAAAAAACAGATATATTTTACAAGTATTCTTCTAGTCTGTGGATGGAGTTTTCATTATTTCCAGTCAATTGGTTACTACCACAATTAAAATATACAACATGTTTATTACTATTAGAAATTCTTGTTCTTTTTCAAATCAAAAAGCAACATCTTTGGAAAATGAAAATTTTTAAGTTGGATAAGTAACAAAAATTTTTTTCATTTTGTTTTTGAAATGTTGCAGGTTAAACCTCAGGTCCTGTGTGTAGTAGCTAAGCACTCTACCACTCAGTTATATCAGCCCACCTTTTAATTTACGGACACATTGCATACCATGTATAAGAAATTGTCATGTAGCTCTTCTTTTACATTTTCTTCAGGATGTTTGTACTTAATATTTTTGTTATCAAACCTATTTGGAGTTAATTTGTGCCTCAGATGTGAAGTAAGGGTTGAGGCGATATTTTGCGTATAGCTGTCAAATTGTTCTAGCCTAATTTGTTGAGTGTATTTCTCACACTGAACTGCTTCAGGACCTTTGATGAAAATCAAGTGACAGTTGATATATGAGTCTATTTCTGTGTTACATCTACTTTTTAGCTTTGCTTTGTATGGTAATATTTAAATCAATATCACATTGTTTTATTTATTATAACTTGATAGTAAGACTTGAAATTGGTATAGATTATGTTTTCAGGTTTTTTTGAATAATCAAAGTTCTTTGGATTTCATTACATATTTCTGAACCAGATGAATATTAAAAAACAAAACCAAATGTATTTGCCCACTAGTGCAAGAGTGTCATAACTATTAAGGAAGTAACCACACACTATCTGATTAGACTTTTGAGACCTGTTTGATAGGGTAAAAATAAATGCTTGACACTATAAACCTGGTCAAAAACTTATGAATGGAGAGGTCACATGACCTAGAAAGAAATTTGATAATACTGTTTTGCTAAATGGACATGTAATAAACTGTCTTCTAAATATTTACATTTCTATTCCTAGACTAGTGGTGTTTTGAGCTTTGATCAAAACAAACAAACTCTCTTCTTACTTCCTTGCAAAGACTCATAATTGGTCCAACGGCTGAGAATAAATGACTGTTAAGTGCTTAGTCCTAGGTAAGACATCCACATTACCCCCTCTCATACCAAGAAACATTGTGGAGGAGGGAGTAAAAAGATTGAAGAGCAAGAGGATGGAGATGAGTAATATGAAATGCTCTTTGACATTGCATTGGTGAATATACAGCAGTTATGGTTACTGCACAATACTGGGATCTTTAACAACATTCACTCATGGGGGTTTATGAGACCCTGAGGATCTATTGACAGTTAATAGTAATCAGAGTAGGGAGACACTTTTTCTTCAGTGGTATAGCCCAGGTAAGGTGACCCCATTTCAGCAAACAACCCACCAACTATGATCTTATAAACTCCACAATCAACCTGAATTAATCACAGTGGACCAGCTGAAAAATATACAAATAACCTCTCTAGTGTGATTGGGATGATGGCAACTCTATAAATTAATTCAGAGAGTGCTCATATCTTAATATCAATTCTTTCAGTCTAAGAATTCTCTGTTTACCATGTACCTATACATTTTTTAAAATACTCATTAAAAAACCATTTTATTCATGGTTTATAACAACTATTATGCCAGTATATTCAAAGTTTTAGTAACCACAGGCAGCTACTACATACAAATGTAGTAAAATGACTATCTTAGTGTGGTTTTAAACTGAAAACAGCAAAGCCACCCAAGGAAATGACTAGAGAGAATTTTTAAAATCTCATTTGGCCAGATTTGGTGTTGTTGTTTCTAGATAGTAATACACAGAGGCTCGATATTAGTTAAATACACAGAGGCTCGATATTAGTTGCATAGATCTATAATTGCTGAATATATTTTGTCACTTCAGAATTTGTAGAACACATTCATAAATAGTTTTTTAATGAAAACAACTGTGATCTTTTAATGATGGATTGGGATTGGGATAAAACCAAACATCACTTGGGGTCAAATTGGCGAAGGAGACTGAGTGAGTTTTAATACAGTGTATTCTGAATATGGTTTCCCTTCCTCCATCTTCTCCCAGATCTTCCTCACATCCCCAACCACCCAAACTTCTCTCTCTCTCAGGATACGAACAGCATCTAAACTAATAATGATAATGATGATGAAAGATAAAATTAAAACCAACAAACCAGAATAGGACAAAACAAATACACAAAAAGCTCCTCAGGGTACATGTCAGTTGGTGGTAGTATTGGAGATCTAGCCTTACAGTCAATTTCTTCTTTTGTGAAACAGTGTGCTACATCTCCAAACAGCACCTACCAACATAGACCTGACAGAGTCTGCCTGCCCACCTGACAGCCAGTGGCCCACATGGTAAACCAGTGTATCACACCTATGGGTTTTGCAGTCTGGCTCTTCCTTGAAAACCGCTTTGCCTTAGATCTTTGGCCCTCACTCTGTGTGGTCTGGCTTAATGATGCTAAGGTATGCAAGTCTTGAAATACATATTTTTAGTATTCTGTGTGGTTTTGATGTTTTGTGTCAACATGTCTGAGGATAGGCATTGAGAACTGTTGGAATAAACAATCTCTAGTACTCTCTCTTATTCTAAAGACCTGTGAGTCTGCAAAAGCAATGAAAAACAATGAAGATTCTAGGCCACTTCTAATCAATCCTTAACGATCACAGCTGCTGCTGATTAGAATAAAGGAGGATTCATTTCAAATTAAGAAATAATTATTGAAATAATGAAAATAAGAGTCCTTAATATCAAGTAGTTAGTGTCAGCAGCAGTGAATAAGAGAGCAGTCCACTGTCCTCTACTCTAAAATTCTCAAGAATATTAACATTTTTTCACTCCTTCCTTCAGGGAAAAATCAGATGAACTTATTTGGAATTCTATGTACTTTGCCCTTTCGAACTAGACAATGTTACTGAAAGTAATATGGATCCCAGCACATTACAATATATAAATATCAGAGCCTGCATATCGATGTGCTGTGCATCTTTGGCCTTTGGGATATTAAAATCCTTGATGAACCATGGAAACATGCTAAGTTAAAAAAAGGAAAAGAACAGTCCTTCTAAGTTATATTTTGAACCACACGGGAAGAACAATGTCTTACTTGATGTTATCTATCACAGTCTGTACACGTTGATGTTCAACAGCTCTACGATAAAACCACTGACAGTTTCAATTATTATGAATTACATTGTGATGAAGTTAGCACTTCAGTGACAAGTAAGAGATATTTCATAAGAAAACACTTGTACTTTTCATACCACATAGTATTTTACATATAATGTACTTTGAAGGTAGCTCCTTTATTTTTATTAGTACTTGATTATATTACACTCTTCCTCCAACAAGGCCACACCTCCAAATAGTGCCATGCCCTTTGGGGACTGTTTTCTTCCAAACCACAATCTTCCACTCCCTGCCCCTAAAGTTTCATAGCCATATCATAATGTAAAAATGCATTCAGTCCAACTTCAAAAATCCCCATAGTCTATAACCATCCCAAACTTGTTTCAAAGTCTAAAGTTCAAAGTCTTTTCTGAGATTCATGTAGCCTCTTAACTGCAATGCCCTGTAAAATCAAAATCGAAAAGCAGATTATATACTTCCAAGATATAATGGCACAGGGTGTACATTACCATTCCAAAATGCAGGGAAGGGAGCATAATAAGGAAATCCTGGACCAAACCAAGACTGAAACCAGCTGAGCAAACCCCAAACTCTGCATCTCTATGTCTGATGTCAAAACACTCTCCACATTTCCAACCTCATTCATCTTTGTTGACTGCAATCCACTTCTTTCTCTTGGGTGGATTCTATTTCCTGTTAGCAGTTCTCCTTGGCAGGTGTCCCACAGCTCTGGCAACTCTAACATCTTGGGTTCTCCAAGGCAATCCAGGCTTCAACTTCACAGCTTTATTAAATGACCTCTCTACTAGGCCTCCATTCAGGGATACCCCTGACACATGCCTGGCTTTAGTGGCTTTATTCCATAACTTCTTTCTTCTATCCTTAACTCTAAAATCAGAACCACGTGGCCAAAGCTGCCAACTTCTACTGCTTACTAGGGCTGGAACATGGCTCTCTTATTCAATTACATCTTCACCAGCCCTCTGTTTTCCTTCACTGCTTAACCTTGACTGTCCTTGAACTTGCTCTTTAGACCATCTGGCCACAATTTCAGAGATCCACCAGCCTCTGCCTTCCCAGTGCTGGGATTAGAGGCATGCATCACCATACCCGGCTCTAAGTTTTTCTTTAGCTCCTTTTCACAAGTTGGAAACTTAGCTGGGTGGGATCTTGCTCTGAGGTCACTAGTCCCTTTATTTCATTTCTTAATCCATGTATCTCCTTGAACATAGATTTAGCTCCATTCTACTTCTTGATGCTCCTTTTCTCCTCAAGATTTACATTTTGTAATTTGTCCTGCTCAGCTTGCTCTTTTTTCATTATAAACCTTCATTAGAGTTACCACTAAAAACCACGTGACAGAGTCTATACTAGTGTGTTTTGAGATTTCTTCTTTAATCTTAATTTGGGAATTTAATCCAAAACTCCTCACTTTAGCCTGAGGCAGACTCTTTAGACAAGGGCAAAAGGCAGCCACTTTTTTCACCAAAATATTCTAAGAATGATTTCTAGGCAATATACTAAAATTCTTCTCTGAAACCTCTTGAGCCAGCTCCTGACATTTCAAATCATTATCAGCACCGTTGTCTTCCATGCTCCTACTAGTATGTCCCATTAAGCAGTGCTTAAAGCATTCTACTGCTTTCCAAACCCACAGTACTGAAGTCCAAATTTCTCCAAACAAACACATGGTCAGGCCTATCACAGCAATACCCCAACCCAGTCCCTGGTACCAACTTCTGTCTTAGTTAGGGTTTACTATTGCCGTGAAGAAACACCATGACCACGGCAAATCTTATAAAAAACATTTAATTGAGGATGGCTCACTTACAGTTTCAGAGCTTCTGTCCATTATGATCATGATGGGGAGCATGGCAGTGTGCAGGCAGATGTGGTGCTAGAGCTGAGAGTGCTACATCTTCCAGGCAACAGGAAGTCAACTGACTGTCACACTGAGGGAAGCTTGAGAAAAAGACCTTAAAGCCCACCTTCACAGTGACATACTTCCTCCAACAAGGCCTTACCTCCTAATAGTACCACTCCCTTTGGGTGCCATTTTCTTTCAAACCACCCCAATGATTAACTCAATTAATCTGTTAATGCATTTTATTTATATTTTACTTCATTTGACGTAAGTTTTTATACTAAATTCATATAGTGTGGTGGTTTGAATGAAAATGGTGTAGGCTCAGATATTTGAATGGTTGGTCCCAGTAGGTGAAACTGTTTGGGAAGGATTAGGAGGTATGGCCTTGTTGGAGCAGGTGTGTTGAGGCTTTTGGGTTTCAAAAGTCCACAGAATTGCCAGTTAGTTCTCTCTTTGCCTGCTATTTACATATAAGGATATAAGCTCTCTGCTACTGCTCCAGCTCCATGCCTGTCTACCTGCTGTCATGCTCTCTACCATGATGGTCATGAACTCAAGCTATAGGCTCCAGTAAACTATTTCTTCCATAAGTTTCCTTGGCCATGTTATCTCTTCATAGAAATAGAAAAGTAATTAAGACATATATGAGTTCATTTGTTCAATTTCTTAGACTCCACGATGTGCAAAGCACTTCCTTGGCAGGTAAAATAGAAGCCACCTAATATTTCCTTCTAACTGTCCTCATTCCTTTACTCTGTTCTTTAATTGTTTGAAATGCTTTCATTAAATGTGTGCCCTGCCTTTTCCCATTGACAATTCTTTTCTTAGACCAAGAAAACTTCATATCCACAGATCTAACCCATGGCTGCTCTATCTTGAGCGTATGATCGTATTCACATCTCTGTCCCCCCCCCCCCAACTGTGTCTCTACGATCTCAACTTCGTATTGCAAACCTACTTTGTTCTTCAAGCCAGTTCTCACAACTGAGCTTCTCATAGGCTAGAAATCTATCTCCTCCTGATTTTTCCAGCAGTTCTGACGGCACTGGTTACTGTCAGCTCACTTTCAAGCAAACTTCTTCAATTTGGAGAGCCAAAGTTACTGTAACAACGGTGTTAATGTAACCTGGCCTGTCATTACTGAGCAAGCTCTGTTTAGGATGTCAGAATCTGAGGAGTCCAAGAGATAAAGTGTGATCTTCGACTATTTGTGAGGCTAGAAGAAGGGATGAGAGCAACAGTATAGAGTGCAGGCTGAATCAAAGCTCGTAGACAAGGATGCATAGTATAGTCAGGACAAACTCTAAATCATCATAAATCAGGACACATGCGCATTTCATTTTTTTTCTATTTCGTTATGTTCTAGTGTGGCTATGCTTGTTATTGTTTTTGACAGGGTCTCACTATGCAGCCCCGGTTGGCCTGAAACTCACAATGTAGACCAGGTAAGCCTTGAACATAAAGGTGGTCTCTGTCTCCTGTGTGCTGAGATTAATGCACGTGTCATTTTCACTTAGTAGAGATCTGTTAAAATCTTTTGCCCACTTACCATAACTCGGTCTTTCATGATTGAACAGTAGGCAAAAACCGTTTGAAAACATTACTAAGCAGGTGTGGAGGCTTTTTCTTCTTTCTTTCTCCCAGTGATATCTGTTCAGATAAGATTTCCCAATTTCATAGCAGTGAAAGAATGACCCAGAGGTTCCCATGAACTTATTGCCGAACAACTAACTCCATCACTTCTGGCATGGATGACTTTGCTGCCTTAATTGGTCAATGCCTAACAGTTAATTTTGGGAAGCTAAGCCATCTTCTTTGATAAATTGTTGCCTGCCTTGACTTCTGATGACGAGATTGAAACTGGAGACACATAAAAGTCTCCTTGTTTTCCTTTCTGGAGAGTAGATTTCAAATGTTGCAAAAGCAGTCCTTCAGTTCTTTTAATTTCAAGGTGATCTTTGCATAGACACACTGGCTTAATATCCGATAACTTTCATGTGTCCTAACATGTTAGGACATTCTGAATAGCTGTGAAACCTAGAATATGACAGAGGGACGCTCAATTGCGTGGACTATAGAGTCCAGTTCTTATCTCATAGCACTAGAAGAAAGAAATGATAAGACTCAGGTGGCTCATCACAGAGGACCTCTCAGTCACAGGGAAGGAACACAGGAATGTCCAGACAGGAGTCAACAATCCGATTAGTGCTGCTCTCAGTCTTGCTCAGAGAAGCATCTGTGTGCAGTGAGTGATGGCTGATGCAGGGTTACAACCGGTCAAAGTGCTGAGAAGGAGCAGTTATTGAGTAGTCAGGATATAGGACGTCTATACCACCTCCTCCAAAGCTCAGGAGACATCACAGAAGAAGGGCTTGGAAAGCGACACAGCTGGAAGAGTCGGAAGAATGTTGCACGACTGTCTTCTGCACACAACATGGCTCTGCACTCATATATTTGCAGTAGCAGTGGCTGCATTCACAAGAGTGGGCCCATCAGCATCCCTTTATAGATGAAGCCCCACTCAGCACTCAACAGGTGTCGGGGAAGGGTATAGGGAAGAGTGGATATATTCCTCAGTGGTATAGACACTGGTAAGTTGCCTTTGCTTCAGCAAGCAATGCTAATTAAATGCAGTGGGCCACAAAAAAAGGGGGAGACATTAATTCAGAGGGAGACTTTGAAATAAAGTGGAGTGTAGTGGGAGGGGGAGGAGATTAGAGTATAATAAGGAGGAATATGATCAAAGTATTTAATAAATGTGAATGAAATTTCAAAATAATAGGTACATTTAAAAATAAATACAATAAACTAAAAATGATACGTGACTTGAGTTGGGATCATTCCATACTCTGTTAGTAAAGTTAGAATTAGTCCTAAATACCATGATTCCTAAAAAGAAATGACATTTCCCAGCCCAGAGGGAAAGGTAAAGTTCAGGCATCACAACTATGAATTATGAGTAGAGATTAGAAAGTCTGAAGTGACAGGGACAGGGAGATGCACCACCTCACCAGGACACAGGGAGGTGCTCCACCTCAGCAGCACACAGGGAGGTGCTCCGCCTCAGCAGCACACAGGGAGATGCTCCGCCTCAGCAGCACACAGGGAGGTGCTCCACCTCAGCAGCACACAGGGAGGTGCTCCGCCTCAGCAGCACACAGGGAGGTGCTCCGCCTCAGCAGGACACAGGGAGGTGCTCCACCTCACCAGGACACAGGGAGGTGCTCCGCCTCACCAGGACACAGGGAGGTGCTCCGCCTCAGCAGCACACAGGGAGGTGCTCCGCCTCACCAGGACTCATTTCTATGGAATGAATCACTGAGTGAATGAGGAAATGAGTGAACGATAGAAATAATAAAATTCCACTCAAATTTCTAGGGAGATTTGCTTAAGGAATTGGGCTCTAAATTTATGAACACAGTAAGATTTGAGAAAGATGAATAAATTCAGACCCATGCTGAAGAGTTATGTGTGTCCAATGTGTCCACCTCATTTTGTGTTTCAGGCTCTTAGCACCAGGCTTGGATGGCTGCAGTTCCCAGGGTGGGTGGCTCTGCTGGAAGACTCCTGGGGTTACATGGAACCTGCTGAAACCATGAGAATGTGTAAGAAGGCCCTCGCTCTACTACCACCTAAGTCTTGTTATCTTTAGAGTCATCAGCTTCCACACTGGGGGATTTAAGTCTGAAACATTCTGAGACATTTCTGTTAGTTTAGTGACAGAATGCACATGGGCATCTGGTCTTATTTAGATTTATTTTTAGACTTAATCATTGAAATTTAAGTATTGAAAAAAACATGGTGGCAAAATCATGTTAACATTCAATATCATCATTTACTCACAGGTATCCAAATTATAATATTCAGCATCCAACTTTACAAACCCATCTCAGAGTATACAGAACAGTCCCTTTTCTGTACCCCAAAGCTTGATACTTTTACTTTTGAGATTATAATACACTTAACAACATTTCTCCCTTCTCTTTCCTCCCTCCAAGGCCTCTCATATACTCTTCCCTGCTTTCCTTCAAATTCACAGCCACTAACCCACTAATTATTATTGCATGCATATATGTATGTGCATATACACATATATTCCTAAACATAACCTGCTCAGTCCATATACATACTTGTATGCATATCTTCAAGGCTGACCATTTGGTACTGGTCAACTGACTGACATGTCCTACTGTCTCTGTTGTAGCAACGTACATAGTAGGTAGTGCTCCTTCTAGTTCATGTTTTTAATCCGCAGGGTAAACTTGAGAAAGCATATGTAACCTTTTCTAAAGTCATTCTTAGAAAAAGTTTCTAGCGTCCATCTGACATCAAAGTTCTTGGCCTACCTACAGCAGTCCATAAGCAAACCCTTAAGGTCACGGTTTGGCCAGCTCTGATCTTTATTGCTTAATTGTTGTTATAAGTACTACTGTTTTCTGTTTTGGGCATCTGCGTCCATTTGTTTTTACCTTCTGTTGTGTGGATCTGAACATGGACAGCTTTCATAATAAGAGATGAGCAGAGGAATAGAATTCAAACATAACTGCTTTTTCTTGTTGAAGCAGAGCAAGAATTTGGGGGTGTAATATTGAACTTGAATACTGTTTTTTTGTTTGTTTGTTTTGTTTTGTTTTAACTACAGCATTTTTCATGTGGATGTCAGTCAGGAAGCCTGGCTCAAGCCTTTAAGTGATAAGACTTTTGCTCCATCTGTCTTCCTGAGGGATCTGATTCACACAGACAAGTTAACTTTCTCGAATCCTTTTCAAGTTGCTACTCCAAAGTATCAACAATACTAATTTTGCAGAAAGTATACAGTTACAAAATAGGGTCAGACTTAAAAGGGAAATGTAGGGGAAAGGGCAAATAAAACACAAAATATCATTCTTTTCAAAGTTAAGTTATAAGTTTAACTGAATGTCCTCTCTTGGGGCCCAAGGCTCTCCAAAAAAAACACACCAAAAGAGCCCCCAGGGATCCGGTCAAGCAAGAGGACTGAGCCCTTACCTGGCAAAGTATTTTAGGTGTGGTTTACATTGGAACATCCCCTCCCTTGGTTAGAGACCATGCAGTCATGCATGGATGAACAACACTGACTTTATGGGCATTCATGAGACAAATTCCAGCGTAGGCCACAAAGCCTGAAACGGCTCTCACTGCAGGCAACACAATCTCTTTCTCTCCTCCTCCCCTTTTCCCTTTGTGTTTTCGTGTTCCATTTTCAGATAGTTACACAGAGTTATCATATGCCTGCCTTCTTCAGAAAATCATAGTCACTAGACCCTCCACAGGTCATTTCTAAAGGTCCAGGAAAATGTACCTGCTGGGCTCGGTCTTAGACCAATCGGCTGTGAGAAGGTGGGCAGGCTGAGGAACAGATGACTCAAACTAGCCCTGAGATGTCTGAACATCTACCAGAGCCTGGGGCTCCTTCCTCCCTCTCAGCAGACGACGTATCAATACGCCAAGTTACTGGATATATGTCTGATTACACTATGCTGTGATTTATCTCTGATGTTAGCGAAACTAGTGTATGGTTTGTAATTTTCCCACATCTCTCAAAACCTGGACCCAAGGGCTCATGTTAGCTCAGTTCTTCAAAGGATCCGCAGAACTCTTCACTCCCACCACAAGGCACTATTTCCCCACCTTCCCAGTTGTCTGCCACCTCCCCTGCAGTATATATCAGCGATGACTGTAAACACAAGGAAGGAATTATTGGCCTGATGGTAAGGTGGGGATAATAATACCCCCCTCCAGCTTTCTTCAGAAGGATGTTGTTGACAGTGAAAACACCAGTGTTTGTGGAATACTGGGAGACAGTCACTGTATAAATACAAGGTATTATTACTATTATCACCATGTTTAACGTTTGGCTAATAGTGGGAAAGTTCTTTCACAACCCTAGCTGTAAACTGTAGCTGTAAAATTTTCCCTTCTTCTTTAAAGCTGTTGCAGAGGCTTTGGACAATGATACTAAAGTAACAATTCAAGTGCATCCCTGTGCCTAATGAATACCAGCGCTCCTGATTAATGGCACTTGTTCAGCGTCACACTGACAGGACTGAGCCGTGTTTAGAAAAATGGAGTTTCTGCCTACTGTGATTTTTCTCTCCATTTACCAAAAAAAAAAAATGGACATCGTCAGGGTTGATTTTTTTTTTTTAAAGCTGGATTTTTTTTTTTACTACCTTTAGCTCTATTCAACTGCTGCTGTATTTTTTCATTTGATGAGTACCATGCTTTTTGTCTCATGCTGGTGCTGGCTACCAGACTGTTGTCACTCAAGAGATCTGCCTTAGCACCTACCCACAATCAGCAAACTCACTGCTGTCCTAACACAAAACCTCTGCCCAGGTGGGAAAAGAGCAGGGTTGGGGGCGGGGGGAGGGTAAACTTTGCTGAAAGGCACACGCAGGTCACAGCTGACAAAAAAACACAGCCAGGTGCTAGGACATCTATCACAAAGCCATTGGTGAATTGCGGGTGACTGGAGGCATACTTCACATCGCTGTTTCAGAGTTTATGTATTTTACTAACCTTATTTCACTGGGTTGAGGCTATACAGTTTTATGGGGGGCCCCCAATCCTCTACTACTTGGAAATAAATTCCTCCCCGACTATATATCAGAGAACAACTCTGGCTGTTGGCCCATCCCTCTGGGCAAACGCACTGTCTGTATTTCTTTTTCTTCCATCTCCGGGATAGGGTGCAGGGGTGTTTCTAGGTGACATGCCAAGAACAGAACGAAAAGGCTTGCAGTTCCAGGGGAAAGAGGCAGTGAGTGGCTGAAAGGCTGGCTTCAGCCTCTTGTTACACCCCTGCTTTGCAAATTGATCAATCGGGTGGTGATTTGAGTGGTTAGCTGTGCCCTCGGCTATCTCTGCTCCCCAGCTCCTCTCTCTCCTGGCAGGAACATCTGGGACACAGACTTTACAGACGGTAATAATAACCCTGCTTCAGCTCTCATATTTTTTTTTCCGTTGTTATTATGTCATCATGGTAAATGAGCATAATTGACCCCCACAATGAAATGTTGCCAGCATTCATATGAGTAGCAACTGCAGTCTCACAGGCTAGCAGGCATGTGCTTTGCAAATAAAATTTTTGCTGAACTGCTGAAATCTCAGGTTCGTTTAGGGACCTGGCTATTTCTGAATTATAATGGAAAATGATTTGTTTCTGAAACAGAAAAGTGCTGCATATAAGAAGGTAAACAGCGGGTCAAGGATGAGTCTTAAACAGAGCTTTCCAGGATGCTTAGGTCCCCTTGTATCTTTGGGGGTAAAGTAAATAAATACAGGATGATGGGTCATGAGACGTTTCACCTGGGCTCAGAGAGCTTGTATCTACTTTTTCTCTAAATAACACCGAGAGAGAGACATACACACACAGACACACAGACACACAGACATGCTCTCTCTCTCTCTCTCTCTCTCTCTCTGGCTCGCTCTCTCTCTCTCTCTCACACACACACACACACACACACACTCTCACACATACACACAAATGCACACACATACTCTCTCTCACACACACTTGCACACACATATGCACTCACACACATTCTCTCTCTGTCTCTGTCTCTCTCTGTCTCTCTCTGTCTCTGTCTCTCTCTGGTACCATCACCATCTCATCTGACATTTCCTAGCATGCAATAAAGACACAGCAGGATAGTGAAAATGCCAAACGCAAGTCAATACTCTACCTGTGTATGCTAATATTGTGCTTAGAAAGAAACTATTTGAATTAGACTGGACAATTTTAAGTCGATTGGTTGAGAAAGCAGTATAATTTTGAGATTGGTGTTTCAGTGAAAAAAAAATGAATGAATAATCAAATGGAATCTTTTGTTCCTGTTTACCAAGAAACCTGCTCTATTATACAATGCTTTTCGTTTTGTTTTTTACTTTTTAACAAATTAGGGTGCTACCTTAAACACAAAAGCTCAGTAAAGAAAGTGCAGCTCTTGCCATTGGCCTCATGGAGATTCACACAAACTGCTAACATCCTGCTGTTTCAACCGTTACTGCCCAGATCTAGTCTCACACAGGATGTCCAGTGTAGCTCCGAAGCCTTCTGCCAACTCCTGCTCATTTTCTAGGTTCACGCTCCTCTCCAGCTCTGGTCCTCTGCTCATCAAGGACACCTTTGGGGAGAATAACCGACAATGTTGTATCATTGGTGATGCAGACATTAAGGAAAATCACATCATTTTCATTATAGATCACTTATAATGGAAAGGGTTTATTTGTGTCCATGGTTCCTAACTAGATAAACTGGCAAAGCCCCTTGTCTAGCTCGTCTTCACAATTACAAAAGTAAGTGTCCTGTGGCCCAAGGATGCATATACAGAGGGTGACCTGGAAAACCACAGAGCAGAGTATGACTGCTCTGAACTACTTTCTCTTCCTTAAAGCCTCTCTGATTTCCTATGTCCCCTTAGTGACAAGTGGCTCCCATGCATCACTGATGACTCTGGACAACTCAGTGTGGCACTCATCACTTCTCAACGACCTTCCCAATCACACTTGTTCCCCGAGGATATGTAATTCTCCTATAAACTTTACAATGAAAAAAATACTTATTAACCCAAATAGATCTTATTTGATGGATGGCTACAAAGTAGAAACATTGATCAGAAAGAACACATCTACAGAATTTACTCCCGATTCTACTCTTTGTGGTAAATTGACAACCTAACATCCTATTTCTACAAACTTTTTGGCTTTGACTAGTGGTTGAAATCCCAAGTTAAAGTGTCTCAACTTTGTTTTGGCTTTACTCAAATGCTAACTTAAAACAAAACACTGGGAATAAAGGAGGTAACATCATATCAGTTTTAAAAACTGCATTTACGCTTTGCTCTGTCTCTTCTCGCTGGAAGGGCAGCGCTTTGTGCAGGCTTGGGGTTAACTTACTACTGCCCAAGCAAGCCGGTATATCTGTCCCCATCCTAGACCATTGGCTCTTACCCTGTAGTTAGTTTATTAAATTACAGTTTTAGAGTGCACAAAAACTAAACTTTTTATTTGATATTTTGAAGGTACCTGTTAGCCCAACTTGGTGGCCATTTTCAATACATTAATCATAACTTCTTAAAGACCGACTTTATAAGATAGATCTCTTGTAAAGAAATAGTATTTCTTATTATTGTCAAGTTTAATATTACCTTTCATTTCAAGGTGGTCTGCAGCAGGTACATAATGCCCTTCAGAGTTATTCTTTTACCTTGAAGTATTACAAGTAGGCTATGCAGGAAGGTAGGTTTGTAGTATTTTGTGCAGACTGAGAAAGGAGAAAGAATGTCCCAGTTTCTTGTTTTATAATAGGGATTTTAGAAGGATTTGGTTGAAAGGTGGCTGGTCTGAGAAAGTCTAGTCTATATTGGCAGGTTAATGAGACATACTCCTGTGGCAGGTTGTCTCTTACTGTTCACTTATTCTGACCTCAAATTCTAAAATCTTTATGACCAATTCTTCTGAGCCCCAGGTGAATTGGCCTCTGATGGTGCAATATCTTAGTATCCCTCTCTCCCATCACCAAGATTTACAATACTTGTTGGTATGTTATGTGAAGCCATGGGAAATCTGTAGTTCTACCTCATATATATTTAATGAAACATATATTCAGGTCTAGAGATATGATTATATGATTAAGTAGGAGTACTCACTGATCTTGCATAGTACCTGAGTACAGTTCTTCCACATTGTGGAACACAGCTGCCTAGGACTATAATTCCAAATGATCTCACACCCTCTTCTGGCCTCCCCAGGCACCTGCACACACATAGTACATATAATCTCAGGATAAAAATAAATAGATTATAGATAGACAGACAGATAGATAGATAGATAGATAGATAGATAGATAGATAGATAGATAGACAGAAAATAGATATTTAAAGAAACATACTCTCAATCCTTTGCATGGGTGAAAATCGTTCTGAGATAAATTAGATGAGATGAGGCAAGAGTTGTTGGTGGCTTGAATCTTGACAGCAGTGGCGAAATGCCTAGAAGACTGGTGGGTAGTGTTCAAATTTACTTAAAGATAGATGGCATTCCCTGATGTGTTGGAATTACAGTATAATGAATGGAAATAAAAGGTGACCATAAAGTTTCTGAGTTAAATAGCTAGAAGGACAAGTGGGAGACAGCAGTAACAGATATGAAAGGCAAGGCCAGTCAGACAGGCTTAAATGATACAGCAATTCTTGTCAATTTCCTGAGAAATACAAACTGAAATGAAAATATTTGTAATAATGGAAACATTGGCAAATAATTTGGATAATTTAGTGCCAGACACAATTCTAGGTCTCTTTAGCAAATTTCTAGTTAGAAAATACATTTTGGTTACTCATAGATGTGCCATGTTGCCAAGTTGGAGCTGATGGGATGTGAGTAAAAATGATTTATGTGAATTCTGAGTCTTCTCCAACATATAGACAATTTGCTTCCCTTGGACTTTGGCTTGTATAGTCATAAGCAAGATGGTATATTTGATGTCTCAAACTTCAACTTTGCACATGATGGTTAGGCTGCAGAATGGAAAGAACACAAATCCAGAGAAGTTTTGTGGAACACGAATTCTCCCTTTTGGCATTCTAAAATGTCTTCTTACATTAGAACAAAATAATCTGTTTAAAATTGTTTGGTATCTTTTTTTGTTATGACCATCTAGTCTTATTAATACACAGTGTTCTGAGATAAAATGTTAGTAGTGTAATACACCAACATGTAGACTTTCATTTTTGTATCTTTTATAATTATAAACCTGCAAATTCCTTAACTGCACTTGGGCAGCTGTCTGCAAGACTGAATCTTATTTCTAGCTGTCTGTCTCCACCTGTGCCCACACAATGAAACAGCAAGGTTCAAGGATTAGCATGTGATCAGTGGTGATCAGTGGTGATCCAGTGGACGACACATTTCTACACAACATATCTAATTAACAGCACCACTGGATTCTGATTCATCACTCAGTTTCCAGAGCAAAGCTACATTTCCCAAATTTTTGATTCTCGGTCTCTTGCCCTGACTGTGAAGAGTGAGCTATAGTTTGTCATTTAGCTTTTAAAACACTAACCAGTAAAGGATATTTTTACTTCATTAGATACAGGGTTTTTTTTCCTTTTGTTCCTTCTGAGCTGTGTTGCAAAGAACAACCTGTAATAATTTGCTCCCACTTCATGACCAAAAATAAAATCTTCTTTTTAAAATCAAATACTTTCATTTCAACTGTGGTAATGCCAAATTTGGTGCAAAACTATGACAGTTTAAATTTCATCCTCAAAATCCCCAAAACACTGACTTTCAAAGGATATTTAAAATTTAGGAAACATTTTTCCAAGGAAAATATTCATGTAGTTAGGAAGGCCATAGCTACTAGGGACATAGAGCCCAGCTGCTGTTTTCCACAACTACCACTGTACTCCCACACCCCGCCCTGCTTTCTCACTTACGGCTACTGGCCTATCCATGACTTTCCCATGGTTCTTCGAAACTCAGTATGTGATTAATGCTATAGAATGTAGATCCACCTTCCCATTAAACTTGTAAGACACTATTCAGCTTACAATTAGACGTAGCCCACCTCCTGCACAGTTGCTGCACAGCATGGATGCAGAGTGCTCGAGAGGGCTGTACTGTTGACGATGCATGTGTGTCATGCTTCATCTCATGTACACCCAGTGTTTCCAGGAAACAGAGTTACAGATGAAAATGTAAAGGAAGCACACTAAAATCACCACTCATAAGTACATGTTCGTGTCTTTCTATGATGATATTATACAGAGTAAAGAAGGCACAGGATAATTTTTTGTCTTCTGGTAGAACACAATTTGAATTTATATTGGTTAACTACTATTAAAATTTATGTTGGTTAAACTTTATTAAAATTTATACTAAATATTTAAATTTATATTTATGTTCTCAGGACATTTTTGAACCATGTCCACAATTTAATAGATAGTACTTGAATTTAATCTAGAGAATATGAATCAAAAGGCATTCAAGTCTAACAAGTTATAGAGAAATTGTTAGAAGAATAGAAAATATGAATAAGGTTCTTACTCCTACTTTATGTTCAGGTAGAGAATATATCAGATCTCTTGTGCGTGTTTTTTTATTATTACTAATGATTAGGTTTACTGTTTTTTATGTTCAGTGTTTCTTGCTTGTTTACTTTGTCAAAAGTCTGCCTTGTATTCATCACTGTGAAAAAATACAGGGAATGATAATACCACAATAGCTCTCCAAGTCTGGAAAGGGCATGTACCAACATGACATTCTTAACAGATGTCAATTCTGCAAATATCAAAGGCAGAGGTCAGGATAACTCAGGCAAGACAAAGGGAAGTTTGCAATCAAAGACTCATTTGAAGAACGTTTTTCTCTTTGAACATAGTGGGTCAGAGCAGTGTCATTACAATATTTCATAAGTCATCACCAAGGCAATGTAGTAAATAGGTTAGAGAAGCAGACTGCTTGGGACTGAATCCCAGATCTGTTACTTACGATCTGTTAAGACCCAGAGCACATGTGCTTCCATGTCTATAATTGGACAAAGCAGAGAACAGCAGCAGCCCCACAGGGTGATTCTGAGGATGTGGGAATGAACTTGGAACATAGGGCCTGGCACACAGTAAAAGTGCAAAAAATACTGGCCCTTCTCTGGTGATGAACTATGTAGATGGCAATTCACACAGATGTATAAAGTGCTGAAATCTCTTGGTAAGTTTCCTGATGAGAGAGGGAACATACACCAACATGTTCAACATGTTCTTCATCCTCTTCTCATCTTGAGGTGAGTTCTGTTTTATGACGCAAATAACTTCAATAAATAAAAATGGAAGGAAACAAAGCAATGATTCTTGGTTTTAATAGAGATATTAAGCAAGAGTTAAAGATATTGGTACTTAATATCACTTCATATTGCCCATACCTTCATAGTTTTTAAGAAAACCAAATAATGGTAACCCTTGGGGTTAATTGTAAAATGGGAAAAAATAGTCTTAGTATGTCATATACCTGTAGTATCATATACCTATCTTTAGAGGTCTCATCCCATTGTCTTAGAGGTCATTTAAACTTGTGGAATGCCCACTAAAATGTTAATTTGGTGTTACATCTCTCCAAGTAGTCTCGTATTAATAGAAAATATTCAAAAGTTAAAAATCAGAGCTAGCTTAAGGAGAGGCTCCTACTTTGCTCATTTACCATGTATTTCATTTCTTTTTCTGGTAACGTCTTCTCTACTCTAATCATGTATCCCATGTCCCCTGTGATTCTGAGATGAAGCTGAATGAGAAGACCTGGAGAAGCATTAGTAGTCATGTTTACTTCCTGTAGAGCAAGCTGACTTACCAGGAGACAGAAGATTGGTGCTGGTATAGGAGTGGAAATGCTGGTATACGGGGTGGAGATGCTGGTATATGGAGTGGAGGTGCTGGTATACGGGGTGGAGATGCTGGTATATGGAGTGGAGATGCTGGTATATGGAGTGGAGATGCTGGTATACGGGGTGGAGATGCTGGTATATGGAGTGGAGGTGCTGGTATACAGAGTGGAGATGCTGGTATACGGGGTGGAGATGCTGGTATATGGAGTGGAGGTGCTGGTATACGGAGTGGAGATGCTGGTATACAGGGTGGAGATGCTGGTATACGGAGTGGAGATGCTGGTATACGGGGTGGAGATGCTGGTATACAGAGTGGAGATGCTGGTATACGGAGTGGAGATGCTGGTATACGGAGTGGAGATGCTGGTATACGGGGTGGAGATGCTGGTATATGGAGTGGAGGTGCTGGTATACGGAGTGGAGATGCTGGTATACGGGGTGGAGATGCTGGTATACAGAGTGGAGATGCTGGTATACGGGGTGGAGATGCTGGTATACGGAGTGGAGATGCTGGTATACGGGGTGGAGATGCTGGTATACGGAGTGGAGATGCTGGTATACAGAGTGGAGATGCTGGTATACAGGGTGGAGATGCTGGTATACAGAGTGGAGATGCTGGTATACAGAGTGGAGATGCTGGTATACGGGGTGGAGATGCTGGTATACGGGGTGGAGATGCTGGTATACGGGGTGGAGATCTGGTATACGGAGTGGAGATGCTGGTATACGGAGTGGAGATGCTGGTATACGGAGTGGAGATGCTGGTATACGGAGTGGAGATGCTGGTATACAGGGTGGAGATGCTGGTATACGGAGTGGAGATGCTGGTATACGGAGTGGAGATGCTGGTATACGGGGTGGAGATGTTGGTATACAGAGTGGAGGTGCTGGTATACAGAGTGGAGGTGCTGGTATACGGAGTGGAGATGCTGGTATACAGAGTGGAGATGCTGGTATACGGAGTGGAGATGCTGGTATACAGAGTGGAGGTGCTGGTATACGGGGTGGAGATGCTGTTATACGGAGTGGAGATGCTGGTATACGGGCTGGAGATGCTGGTATACGGGCTGGAGATGCTGGTATATGGGGTGGAGGTGCTGGTATACAGAGTGGAGATGCTGGTATACGGGTTGGAGATGCTGGTATACGGGGTGGAGATGCTGGTATACGGAGTGGAGATGCTGGTATACGGGCTGGAGATGCTGGTATACGGGCTGGAGATGCTGGTATATGGGGTGGAGATGCTGGTATACAGGGTGGAGGCGCTGGTATACAGAGTGGAGATGCTGGTATACGGGGTGGAGATGCTGGTATACGGGGTGGAGGCGTTGGTATACAGAGTGGAGATGCTGGTATACGGGGTGGAGATGCTGGTATACGGAGTGGAGATGCTGGTATAAGGAGTGGAGATGCTGGTATAAGGAGTGGAGATGCTGGTATACGGAGTAGAGATGCTGGTATATGGAGTGGAGATGCTGGTATACGGAGTGGAGGTGCTGGTATACGGAGTGGAGGTGCTGGTATACGGAGTGGAGATGCTGGTATACAGAGTGGAGGTGCTGGTATATGGAGTGGAGATGCTGGTATACAGAGTGGAGGCAGAGTTTGGGAAATGTTAGAGACACTGATGCCACAGAAACTTCTGCTTTTCAGGGAGTGGGCCGGGGCCTGGGGGGTGGGGATCACAAGCAAATTTCCCTCTCTTCTCATTGCATGGCGCTTCCCCCAACCCCTCAGTGAGAACTCTTTTACCCTGTTTTCAGCTTCCTTCTGGACAAACATTTGGAGCAGATATTCTGTGGCCACTGTTCTTAACGCAGCATTGTGTGAACTTCCCAAAGAAGGTACATCCAGATGAGACCTTACCTAAAGCTCAAGCTTCTCACTCCATTGCACGGATTTCTTGGATGGCATGGGATGTGAATCTATCCCATTCTCTGGCATGCACAATATGGAATCTAAACCATTAATGCTAATGAGGCACAAATGAGAGCCAATGGCTAAAGGCTTTCTAGGTTTGTACTCAGGTATATTACATAAAGATTCTCTACTCTCAGAGAGTTTAGACTTCAGCCATCTGGTCTCCTGGTTCAAGCTAGAATGAGCAATGTAATGACTGCCTGGCATTGGCTTTTTCTCTTTTCTCGGTTCACTTTCCCTGCCCTGCACAATTATCCTATTAAATAAACTCTGAAAACCCTTTTGCCAGTCTGTGATCGGAATGAGCCCAGGATAAGATATATTCAGTATCCTTAAAACAAGTATCTTTTGATTTAGATTTCATTATAATGGGTTACAAAAGACTTTATTTCTAGTCTGAGCTAAGTTACTGGTGACCTTGGAAAAAATCAGTCTCTGCCTTAGTTTATTCACACATTGAATGATAGCATTGGGCTGTTTCTATAATTTAATCAGTGTCAGAGTCTATGACTTGAAGAGAACTAAACCTCTAGGTGGCAATGAAGAGACCCTGTATCCCTACTCATGTACTTAAGGGGCGGAGTCTCGTTCCATTGTCTTAGAAGTCATTCAGTCTTTTGGAATGCCCTTGGAGATGTTAATTTGGTGTTACTCTACTATCCAGGCACAACAGCATAACAGAGTCAGCCCTGATTTGCATGTGCCTATTAGTTCACAATACCAGATAGTCAATAATGGTGATGGTCTCATCTGGGATTAGTAAATAAATTTCCTAGCATATCTAACTCTACCATTTCCGAAGAGGCTTTGGATAGTAATTGGTCAAACTTAATTGTATTCACATAAAATGTAGAAATTTTGTGACATTATGGGAATCCTTTTTTTGTCTGTGAAAACACAAGCTTCATGGGATTCTGGAAAGTTCATTGAACTTCTATTGGTTTTAAGGTCCTTGAGCTTAGGATTTTTACTTCCATGTCTTGCCTTGTCTTCTCTTACATCACACATCAGGCTCAATTTAAGGGCCTTTAGACTAAGTGCATCTGTTCTCTGGCAGAACTGTCAGCTTCCAAATGCTGCACTTTAAACCAGCATCTGACCTACCTGCCTTTTGTGGGGATGGGGTAAATACCTAGTACTTTCTGCTTGAACATTTCACCTAAGATGGAACCATGCCAAGTACAGAGTTCAAATAATTAGATGGTATAGAAAATAAAGTAAAAAGAAAAATCTCTTTTAAAAAAATTTGGTAATGGTGAAAAATAAGAATGACTGTTCTGAAAAACTCCAAATAACTAGAGGTGTGGCTGAAAGAAATGATTAATATTTGGTGACATCTTGAAAAAATGGGTATAGTCATCATGCATTGAGAATCAACACAGCAAAGTCACAGCAAAGAATAGAAGTCAGGGAGTAGAGGACATATTTATCTCCACCTAATGCAAAAGAAAGGGGCATTATGGAGACCTGAATAATGAGACAGAGAAAGATGTTAAGATTGAAGAGTGTATTTGTGATCAACACCTTAAGTGTTTTATTTCCTAACATTTATTTTTACTTTTGCTTATGTGTGTTCTGTGGGTACATGCATGTTGAGTGCAGCTGTCCTCAAACAAAAAGGATGTTGGGTTAGATGGAGCTGGAATTACAAGTGGTTGTGAGTCACATAACAGGGGTTTTGAGAACCCAGCTCAGGTCTTCTGAAAGAGTAGTAAATTCTCCTAACCCCTGAGCCATTCCTCCCGCTGTATCAACATTTCAGGCAACAATTAGTTCCCAAATTTTCTGCTTCTTCCACCTAAAACTACGAATGTTTATAGAGTCATCTCTACTCACTGGCACTGCAAAGATAATTTGAAGCAAACTTTTTTTTAGATATGTGTGTATTTTAAAAACTTACAGTGCTAAATTTTTCATGGATTTGTGGAATAAGAAAAATAAAAGCAGACCTAACTAGAAAAGTAAAACTTCAGTCAAAGGGATATGCTTTAGGAACTAAACGACCAAAAATAGACACAAAGAAACTTTTGCAAAGAATGTATCTCCTTAGATTTTTTTATGATGGCCTTTGGATTTAGATCAAAAGAAACAAGGCTGGGAACTGCTGTTGAGTCCAGCTAGCTCTGCTTTGCCCAACAACAAGCCAACCACAGACTTAGTGACTCAGCCGCCACTCAGGGCAATGGAGATTTTTGTTTTGTTTTAAATAAAGCGGATTCCATTATGATATACTTATTGATCATACTCCAAAAAGTAAAACAAGCACAGAACAACTATCTGCATTTGAAATTTATGCAGTACCTAGCCTTATTTTAAATTCGCTGTGTGATGGATCCAGCTCCTTTCCTGGTCCCTCACAGCTCCAAGGACCTACCTGAAATCCAGTGGGTACCACAGAGCCTTGTAAACTGGGTAGAAGATGGAGTCGAGGCCAACCCTTTCTGCCCGAGCTAACAATACAAAACAAGGGAGGATTCTATCATCACCCTTGGCAGTTTACAATAGATGATGAAAATGAGAAGATATATTCTGTTGTAATATTCCAGGATTACAGAACAAAAAATGATTCTTTACCTACAAGTAATTGATGACTTGATTACTCCTTGTCCTAATATTCACAGCTATAGAACCTAAATATTGACTAATTTTGAGAACTTCTGGATTCAGCACACATGCTTTTTCATTTTTCCACACACAGAAAAGTTACAAACAATCTTTTTCTTTTAAGAGGGAAAAACTGATGGAATGTATCCCCAAATATATCCCAAAGCCTTCCTATTTTCCTATAGAATATTAGGCATTTCCCTTCGAGGGAAAGAATAGTGGAATAGTGAGGCTGAGGCATCCAATCCAGTATGACTAATCCTATGTTCTTTTGTAGCTGAATTTAGCTCCCAAGAAATCCTTTTATGTGTTAGTTTGGAGAAGCCTGACTATCTCATTCCTCTTGGTGATTGCTCTCTTGACTTCCCATTGAGTTACACGTTGGCTATAAATTGTCCTTTTCCAGAATGGCAATCTTTTAAAACAACAATGTTCCTTTAAATGACTGAAATAATTATAGGAAATGGTTAAAAGTATTAATAACATTTTAGAGGAGTTTACATCATGTACTCTACAAAACAAATGGTCACTCCAAAGGCCAAAAGATGGAGTACTGAAATTACAGTGACATTTGGTGCTAAGCTAAATCCTCTCAGGAACCTGGGACTGGCTTATTCCACAGCCCACGAAATTTATCACACTCCAGGGTGTAAAGCCAGGCGAAGAACTTTATTTTCTGTGTTATATTTTTCAGTAAATATGTCAATGTCCCTAAAAGGATATTAGTGTTAGAAATCCCAAAGACTGAGGTCCTGAACACTTTCACATTTCAAGGTGGTTGCTGCTTGCCTGTAAATGCAGGACAAAAATCTACATTTTGTGCAGTGTTTAAACTCTACTATTTTCCAGGTTTAAATGAATAATATTCATAATAACATTTACATAGGTGTTATATCACTACAGCCCTGCGTCTAACTTCCTATTCTTTCTTATTAGGAAAAGAAGAGAAATTTAAAAAGTAAGAAATGGGACTCCACTTGAAAGAGATTTAAATAAAATAAGCCTTGAAATTCTATTTATTTTATAGGCTCCCACACCCTCACTTAAGTGTCAATTCAGAAACTTAGCTGCCAGGAGGTTGTTAAATATAAAAGAATCAATCCTGATTTTTTTCTAAGCCCCCTGCTGACATTGCTCAGCCAGTCAATTTGAATCTTGTCTGACATGATTCCTGAAGAAGCAGAGAGAGCTGCTAGAAAAAAAGTGACCAAGCATCTCTGTTTCCTCAGCTCTGCTGGGTAATGAACAGAATAGCCACAGGACTTCTCCTGCCATTCAGAATTGAGGTGGGACCACCTGGGGTTTCCAGTTTTAGAATACAACTCTTTGGGCAATTAGCAAAACTTTGAGCATCTGTCTCCCATGGCATTTAGGCAAATTAATAATTTTAAGCATTTCTAAAATAAGAAGTGGGTTAGAAGATATGCCAATATACCATGAGCTTAATTTGTTCAGTTACTTTTTCCCCAAAGGAGAATCATTAAGGTACAGTCCTACAGCAGTGTGTGTTCGTGAGCTCATAGCCATGGAATATCTATTCTAAACAGCAGAACTTCATTAGCACACACTTTTATTTAACTCCAATGCCCAAGACAACGATTTGTTTTAATGTTCTAGTCTAAACTTCCTGAAGCAATATTTTTTCAAGTAATAGCTTCCATTCATGATGCTAAGAGCTCTTGAATTCTCCAGTCAATTTGCTAGTTAAGAAATTCTCTCTTCTTTGACATCTCAAGCTGTACACCTTGCCTCACGCAGTCCAAACAGAATTAAATAAGAAAGTATAACTGTTACATGTGGCCTTTGGGATTATTAGACAATTTTAACTAAAATCAACAGGAGTTTTGCTCTGGAGGTCCATGTATTTCTTCTGAATTTTCCACAAACAAGAATGAATGAATCTTGTTAAAGTTTCCACATTTCAGATAAAACTCTTTTCATCTATGTTTGATAAGAGTTTCAGTTCCTACAGGAGGAAGTTATTTATTCATCCTTTTGAGGCCTTAAGTATCTTACTAGGTTCTTTTACAACCTGAATAATATGGACCAGAAAGCCTAAAATCTGTTCCTAGAGTAGATCAGATAACTTTGTGTTTATTTTGAGCACCATAGGCAATGTAGAAAAATAAAATGTGGTTAGAATGGCTTTGGACGTGAACCTCAAATCATTATGTACAAAGTGTCCCAGAAAAAAATTTTCTCATGTAAAAAATAGGATACTATTACCTCATTCCCAAGGCTTCTGTGAGGATTAAAGATTTGGACAGGCATTGTTGGCTATATATCTGGAATTCATTAATCATTTCCTTTCTGCCAATGTAATGATTTCCATTTAGGACCTGTGTGGCCCCAGGGAACGTGATGTTATTCTTGGGCAGCTGAGCAGAGCTCAGCAGTCAGTATATACTCCTGTCCATAGATAGTTTCACAGGTGGACTGCAGACTGCTGAATCTTGGGGGTCCTGTTGAATGTGCCAGGATGAAGAAACAGAAGATATGTAAATGAAGTACTTTGGACAGCCATCTTTAGACCACATAGACACCTACAGATTCTTTAATTCATCAGGTCATGTGATATCAATACATCATCCCCTAAATCATCCAGCTACTCTTTAGATGCCCTTTGTTTAAGTCAATGTATAGACAATTTTCATTTAGTTCCTTTTGTAAATAATATGCTAATATGCATTATAGATTATTAAATGTGATTTTTATGTTGCTTATAATTTTTTTACATACTAGATAGCATGTGAAAAACTTATCAAAGGCATCGAGTGAAAATCACTCTTGATCACAACAATAAAAACATCTCATATTTATTTTAAGTCATGAAGCTTGGTCGCATTTTAAAATCACATAGCCTCAAGAGTTTAAGGCAATAAGCAATCATTTAGCTTTCATTCTAAAGGGAGACGTCTCCTATTCAGCCTGCAGTTAGCAAGTCACCAACCTTCTGTCCTTACCTTATCCTCAACTGTTACCCTGCCTCTTTGGGGTCACTGTTAGCTGAGGATGAAAAATCAAAGTGTTGAGTAGAATGGCTTTTGTTTGGCTGATACCTAGTTGTCGGTATTCTGAATTCCCAGTCTGTGGGCCCCACAGACATTCATATTGACTCATTTGTGGATACATCAGTGAATGCTTTAGAAAGCCATGTTAAACTTCTTTTTGCCACCACTTCTCTGACCTACAAAAGGGGCCTTTTACTTGGTTCACACTTCTCTGTCCTCTATCAGCATGCTTTCATTGGTCATCTTCACCACAGTTGAGTAGTTCACTGTTGGAAGTCCTTCATCATGTGGTGGTAACTTTATTGCATTTATCAGACATACTATCTGTTCTCTACAATCACCCTCAAGTCTGTAAACTTGTAAGAATATAAGCCCATATTAGAGAACTTTCACTTAGAACTATTTTTTTTTAAATCTTCAAAAGTCATGAAAATATTAAAACATCTAAGCACCTCTAAGTAGCCTGTAATTTCATTGAAATTACCAAGAAACATTTTAAAACAAAACAAAAACAAAAAGCCAGGGCCTGTAGGAATGAGTAGTTCACTTAATAGCATGTTTGCCTTTTAAGCATAAGGACCTAAGTTCCAACCCTAACCCCAGAACCCATGCAAAAAGCTGGAATGGAAGGTGTGCATTTGTAATCCCCAAGTTGGGAAGACAGAGGCAGGCAGAGCCCTAAAGCTCACTGGCCAGCTGGCCCAGCCTAGTTGTTGGATTCCTGGCTGGTGAGAGATTGTGTCTCAAAGCAAGCAAACAAACAAACAAACCAAATGTTTAAAAGGTGAATGGTGCCTGAAGAATTATACCTGAAGTTGACCTCTGGTCTCCACATTCATGCACATACACAGGCGCACACACACACACACACACACACACACACACACACAGGAAAAAGAAAAAGAGGTAACTAAAACTTTAATTTATTATATGTGTCAAACTTCTTAAAGCCTCATGAAATAGGGCAGAGCTAATCCCATGGTTCACTCACTTGTCTTTTTATTTCCAACTAGACTGTAGTTTCAAGTGGCTTGGAATGAATCCTCTTGTTCCACTTTAGCCTGAGCTTGGCTGTGTGGCCCCGAGTTTCCCTCGTATGTTTTCCTGAGCTCATCATGCCCCTCAAGGACATCTCCCTTTGGGTCTTACGTCTCCCCAGACTCCAGTCTTCCTCTATGCTCTGACTTGGAGGGAAGTTAGAGTAGCCACAGTGACTCTCCAAGGTCCTGCTTCTGTTCAGAGCTAACACGGCAAAATATTCCTTCCATCCCACCCTGACAGTTACAGCTTTCCATGATCAGTCTCACTATTTCTAGGAGTTTACATGCGTGTAAGATTGTCCCTGAAGTATACTGGCATCTCTTCTTTGGGTACCATGACCTCTTTCTGGATACCACACATGTGGCACCTTTTTCTGCCATTCATTTTAATCATCTGGCATAATAATATAATAACAAGGAATGAAGAATGTCAAACTTTCCTGGAGGCAGGCACACAAAAAATTCCTTTATTTTCCTTGCAGTGATGTCCTATAGCAAGAGTAGACCTAGTATGGCCATTCCTCTAACTTCTTGTTTTAATTCACTGAAGTTAGAATAAAATACAGAGTGCCCTCTTTGAGTCCCCAAGATTAAAACTGAATAGCCAGGCCAACCACCAGAGAGGAAAGCAGACTGAGCTTGTACTTCCCTGGGACTTTAAACTCTGAAGAATCCTCTTACTGAAGCTCCCATTATCACCATGTAACATGACAGACCACCTAGAGCCTCCATCTGAAAGTCCCAATGTCACCAGGAAATGCTTCTCAAAGAAATGCCTGTGAAGTCTATGGGCATTCTGAAGCCATCTTCCCTCTCCTCTGCTTCCCAAGCACCAGCAACTGCTGTTCCCTGGCGGATTTCACAAAGGGCTGCACACCAGGAGAGGAAAGGTAATGATGTGTGTTTGTCTTACCAGTGCACTCACATTTCAAACTTGTCTACAATTCCAACGAATGAAAGGAATTGTTAAACCACAACAAGAGCCAAATAAAGAGGAATGTTCAACTATAAAGTGAATGAGAAACTGTCATTAGGTGGAACCTAAACAGTCTGTGTGTGGCTTCGCAGAATGACAGGTAAACAGTAAACACTAAGTGTTGTCGAGCAGCTTCAACAAAAAGTGTTTCCATGCATGTGCAAATAGGGAGAATGTGCTGTTGCCAGCACCGAATTGCAGGAGCTTTCTGGGCAATCACATGGGTAGTGGGTAGAAAGCCTTCCACCTGCCAGGGTGGCCCTTTTCCTCCTTCAGTCAGGGTGACAGAAACTCTTTCTGCTGAACTAAATATCCTGTGGTCTTTCACCCTTTTTCTCCCTCTTCTTTTTTGCTGGTATTTAAGCATTTGAGGGGATTGTTGTGAAAATCAGCCCCTTTAGATCATGTTACTGACAGAGCGCTCTCAAATCCCAAACTGCAGCACTGGCATCCCTGGCATTTACTTATAATAAAAAAGAATGCCTGCTGTGCACTATACAATTTGGTCTTGCAAAAATAAATAGCCAGGTTATTTGTTTATTCTCTTTAATCAGAAACCTTAAATTCCAATGCCCACCCAGGAGTGAATAAGGCCAGATGGCTATAAGTTAAGACAGAGTATGTAGAGGTGGGCCCTTGGGATAGTGGGCCATGAACATCCTTCTAGAGGTTACATCCATCTTCTAACCTTCAAAGTTCAGTGCCGCCCAAATAAAACATATCTCCAGACTGATTCTGCCCAGAGATTAGATTTGGAAGGTAATTTTTATTGTGATACATTAAAATCAATCACAAGAACATCTGAGAACTGGTATTATACAATCAGAATGGGTTAAAAGACAATGTCATGTATATACTAAAAGGAATGAAGACCTTACTACTCTTGAGCCTGGCACTTTGGCTCATGCTTGTAATCCTAGCATTCAGGAGACTGAAGCAGGAAGAATACTATGAGTTTGAGGCTAGTCCGGTGAGCGTAGACTACACAAGACCAACCAACCAAAAAATAATCTACTTTCGTCTCTACCTCATGAAAGCATACATTAATCACCCATAAAAATTACCAAATGTTTTGCTAATAAATACTTGAACAATTATGTTCTTCATTTGTGACCTCTGCAATAACTCTAATTATATTGTATTTTCCTCCTATGTATTAGTCATTTTGATTTATAAATGATCTTCACAGAAGAAAGCAGAGTAACAATACTACATGCTTCGTGTACTTGCAGAATCTTTCTGCTGAGGCTGGTGAGAAACTTTTCTGACTTCATGCTGCAGCCAATGTAATATGCATTCAGTCCACTGGGAGTCAAGGATCCAATAACGTCTTTGTCAGAAGCTTAGTAGGCTGCATTGACTTAACTGTTTGCACTGATCTTAGCACCAAGTATCTAGCAAATATAACCTTAGTGTCTGATTCTAAAGATGTATGTTTTCCAAATGAAGAGGTTTCATGAGCTAGTTTGCTATAAGGCATCACAAAAGATGATTCCTGCACACTACTATCATTATTGTGATGATTCTCTGCAGATGTTACGACATTGACAAGAGAGTGAGCTCATCAGATGACTTATAGGAGAAAGGTTCTAAATTTCATCAACAGCCATGCAGATTTTTACTTAAATTGTTAATGAGGGGGAAAACTGTGCATTTATGGTACTTTTGTTAAGTTTGTTTATAAATATAGCACTGTGGTCACTATCTACAGCAAGTCTAGATTTGTACAGAAAGCCACAGATAATTGTCATCCTCTTGTGAACTTCTTCAAGCTTAATTATATAGTAACGAGTCAGTCAAGAGACAAATGAGCTGTTTCCTTATGTCCTTTTCACAGATAGGCAATTGTGGGAGAGAGTAACTATTGGGGTGAAAGAAATATTGAGGCTGGTATCCACTGAAGAGTTATCCGAGACTAGGTTGACTAGTGGAAAGGGGTGACTTTCAAACAAGCTTCCTCCTCAGGGATTTGAGGGAATAATAATGATGAAACTTTGGCTGTGAGTGCTTACCTACAGAATGCTTACACTTAAGCTGTTAGCATAAGAAAAAATGTAACCATTCTCACAAAGAACTCAGAGGTATTTCAGTGGGAAATTTGACTGACAAGTCATGGGCAGAAAAAAAGTCACCAAGAATCTCTCCAAAGTCTTATAACATTTGTTTATTCCCCTTTGTATTTTGTTTTATATTGATACAATATGAATTTTAATTCCATTTCTTCTGTGTTATTTTGTCTAAATTTAGTTTTATACAGATTAAGATCTTTACTAATATTCTTGGAAGAAAGGTTTTCAAAATGTCTCAAATACAATGTCTCCTAAAATTCCTTAAATCAGAGCTGTTTCTCATGGGCTAAAACAAGGGTGTTTTAGTAACAGCAGCTTTGATATCCCATTTTGGACATGTAATCTAGATTCTACTTATTGCCACTTAGTAGCAACAGAACTGCTAAATAACTACTAAGGTGTTTTGTGCTTTAATGTGATGACAATAATTTTAAGTTATTTTATAAGGTCAGTGGTAGAGCACTTTGCTAAAAAGTAGAAAGCACCATGTCAATCCCTAGTACTGAAATAACAAAATAAAATGATAAAATAAAATAACTGTAGACAACATTCTAAATTAATGCCTGATATAGGAAATGACTATGATTCATGTTATTATTTCTGTTAATGTCTATATATGACTTTTTTCAAGTTATCCAAACTTTCTAAGATTTTATTTTTTCTTTTGAAAATTGGAATAAAGTACTGTCTTCATGGGTATATTATTAATTCTAACATATGCAACTTATATCACTTACATTAATCTAGACAAGGCAATCAATGAGTGCCAACCACAGACCTTGGTCCCATCGCCAAGCACCTTTGCCTCTACCTCTCCTCATCAAATGTTCCTGCAATGTTCCTCTCTGACTCTTGCCAATACTTGTAAGAGAGAAGTCAGTAAGGTTTTTAATTCTGCCCTTCCCAGTCTAGCCACAGATTTCTATGCCCTGCCATTGCCGTAGTTAGCAAAACCCTACACTTGGGTCTGGTTTTCAGCTTTCCTGCTCTCATATCTGGGCAACCAACTGCTGCATGGGGGTTGCCCTACAGTAACAAAGTCTTGAGTCACCAAAAAGTAATAATTTCCAGCAGTTAATAGTAACTTTAGCAGTCATCGGTAATCTTTCAAATTTACATTTCCAGCTTCCTACTCTCCTGTGCCCTTTTCATACATATTCTAGTGGCATTTCAGGCTGCCCCTTCTTTCCTAAGGCCTCACTGGGTTGCTCTTAGAGCATAACACATTAAACAAAGACAGAGATGTTTCCATGCAAGAGCTCTCCAAGTATGACCACGGTTAAGCAGGCAGGCACTCAAGTAGCCTTCCAGGGAAGTGACATATCCATCTTGTTCTATGCATGTCATCCCTTCCCTAGGGTCTTGGACATGGAGTCTAGACTCTTTGGAAATCTCAAGTGTGTACTCAGTGCCTGCTTGTCAGGGAGGAAATGTCTTTCGTCTGAGAATAATTAACACTACTCCCTTTGCCTGATCTCAGTAATTCCTCTCTCCACAATTGCCTTCTTTGGTTTTGTCCCCTCTCCTTATGACTGGTCCTTTCTACGACAATGGAAAAAGACTCAAGTAACAGACTGATAGTAACAGAAGAAAAATCTGTCTCTTTCAAATTAGAGACGACAACAAATTCTGCTCCTTCGTGAGTCTCCAAGTCCTATTAATTCTACGCTTCTAGTAGCTCTAGATTTTAATCCAGTCCATCTTCATTATAACTTCATTATAACCACATCACTTCATCACCCCTACCAAAACTACTACCTGCAAGTGGCATCCAAAATGGTCTTCTGTATCCAAATGTACCTAACACATCCAGATACCCTGTGAAAATATTTTGAAGGTAAAATATGATCATATGGCAAGACATGGTGTCACACCTTTCAATTCTATCACTTGAGAGAGTCGGAGATTTGTGTGAGTTCAAGGCCAGCCAGGGCTATATTGTACATCTCTCTCTGTCCCTCACTCTCTCTTTTTCTTTCTCTCTCTCCTTCTTAAATGCATATATGGCTATGTTGCATAGAGATTGTGTGTTTATATGTATATAAATGCATATGTGTATACACATACATACACACACATATACATAAACTAGGAGTCTTCTGTAGGGTCATGCTTATGGATTCCTGGGAGTTTCTGTTGCACTAGGTTTCTACTTCACCTCTGAAATGTCTGCCAATTCCAGGAGTCTCTTCCAGTCCTCTCTCCCTTCACCTCCTACCTCATCCATTTTGCTCTTATCCCCATCTGCCCCGAGTCCACCTATGGAATCTATTCTATTTTCTCTTCCCAGGGAGATCCATGAACCCCCCCCTTGGGCCCTCCTTGTACTTAGCCTCTCTCAGTCTGTGGACTATAACATGATTATCCTTTATTTTACAGGTAATAGCCA
Source organism: Peromyscus eremicus (assembly GCF_949786415.1). Lineage (NCBI taxonomy): Eukaryota > Metazoa > Chordata > Mammalia > Rodentia > Cricetidae > Peromyscus > Peromyscus eremicus. The sequence continues at coordinate 66,840,178 of NC_081427.1, forward strand.
CTTAAAAGTGACTACATCCCATGTTTGTCTCTTTGGGTCCGAGTTACCTTACTCAGGATGATTTTTTTCTAGTTCCATCCTTTTTACCTGCAAATTTCATGATGCTATTTTCTTAACAGCTAAATAATACTCCATTGTGTAAATGTGCAACATTTTCTTTATCCATTCTTTGGTTGAGGAATATCTAGGTTGTCTCCAGTTTCTAGCTATTACGAATAGCACTGCTACAAATATAGTTGAGCAAGTGTCCCTGTGGTAGAATAAAGCATCCTTCGAGTATCTGGGAAAAAGACCAACTTCTTTTTGCCTGCTAAAATATAGTTTAAAAAAATCTCACCATGCCAAACAAGTCTTTCATACCCTTCTTTTAGCATGATCATCTCTAACAAGTCCACTCTCATGTGACTAAGCTCTATGCAATATAGCCATATTCTCTTTCCTGAATCCATCACATTCTCTGAGAGAGAGGACCTCTGTACTTGTGATTTGGCCCACTTAAATGCTCTTTTCCTCCCCCAAGCCTGTCTGTCTCACTTGTTTTTCTGTTATCATAATAAACTCTTTCACTGAATTTCATGACTGAGTGACATTGCTCCATACTTTTCTTTATCCTAACTTTATCTTCTCCAAAAGGCCATTATTATGTTACAATTTCTATCAACTCACCAAGTCCCTGTTAGTTTCTATTGCTGTGAACACAAGTGGCTTCTGAGTTGTTACATTCCTCGCAGGCTGAACCCATAGCATAAATCTGAAATGTCTACTGATTGGCACTGAGTGTCTTGTCTGGAAATCATGTGATCAATAAGCCTGCTTAGCCCTTGTGTTGTCTTTCCTTGTAACCTGCCCAGAAAAATGGTCCCTGGGAATCAGTCTGTGAATTAGCTTTGTTTTTCTGGGCCTTAATTGTGGTTTCTGAACACAGGAATTATCAGATATTAATCTCATTCTAGAATCTGCTAACTCCATAAATGTGGTTATTGAAGCTTCTCTAAGCTTTCATCTTCTCCTATGAAAAACAGGGATAGAAACTTATTTTGTTATGGTGCTGAGATCCACTGTCTAGTTCAATACTTCCATAGACACAGCTCTTCATCAGTTTTGGTCTTTCCATTGCCATATTCATCTAATGAGATATGTAACAAGTTTCTTTAAATTCTGATCTCACTGCCTGCCTATTTTTCCCATGATGCTTTTCTCCTTTTCTTAATGTCTGGACACTACATTACTACGTAGCAAATTGTGTCCTAAAGTCAAGACGTACTGCTTCCCTAAGTGCATGAGGTACTAAGTCCTGCTCCTCTCAAAAAACTCTGTAATATTTATCATTGAATTAGAAAGACTTTAAGTTTAGATAAAGATTATATACATGATTTCTTTGTTTCTTCTTAGTTAATTAATTTTTACCCAAGACCGATCACATTTCCCTCTTTCTTTCCTGCCCATAATCCCCTCCCTGCCCACATTCAAACCTCATTTCTCATCAGAAAAGTGAAGGCCTCCCATGGATATCAGCCAGCCGTGACAAATTAAGTTTCAGTAAGACTAGGCACATTCTCATCTATTAAGGCTAGACAAAGCAACCCAGTTGGAGGAAAGGGTCCCTGAAGCAGGTAAGAGAGTCAGAGACAGGCCCTGCTTCCATTGTTAGGGGCCCCATAAGAAGACCAAGCTACACAACTGTGACTGACCTAGTGGAGGGTATAAGTCAGTTCCATGCAAGCTCTCTGGTTGGCAGGCCAGTCTTTCTGAGCACCTATGAGCCCAACTTAGTTGACTTTGTGGGTTTTCTTGTGGTGTCTTTGCCCCTCTGACTCCCATAATTCTTCATTCCCTCTTCCACAGGCTTCTCTGAGATCTGCATAATGTTTGGTTGTGGGTTTCTGTATCGTTTTCCATCAGTTGCTGAGTGAAGCTTCTCTGATGACAACTGGGGTAGGCAACAGTCTATGAGAATAGCAGAATATCATTAGGTATCGTTTTATTGACTTTTTTCCCCAGTCTTAATTGGTTCTATCTTAGGTCTCTGGCCTGTCCAGCCCCCTGGCCCTCCAGGCAGTGGCAGTGGCAGGGGTAGGCCCCCTCTAATGGCATGGGTCTCAATGGCACCAATCATTGGTTGGTCACTTCCACAATATTTGTGCCACATCTACCCCAGCATATCATATAGGTATTGCAAATTGTAGGTCAAAGGTTATGTGGCTGGATTGGGTTCACAGTCCCTCCACTGGTAGGCTTGCCTGGTTACAGGAGATGGCCAGTTCAGGCTCTGTATCCCCCATTGTTAGGAGTCTTAGCTGGGGTCACCTCATAGATTCCTAGGAGTTTCCATTGCACTAGGTTTCTAGCTCATTCCAGAGATGCCCCTGATTTCAGTGTCTTTCCCAGCACTCTCTCCCTCTATCCTCTTCCCACTTAATCCCTCCTGTTCCCATGCTCATCCACTCCCATCAATATCTCTTCTCATTTGATTCCAAGACACATTTTTAGATAACTTCGGGATATATCTTAGTGGTAGAAATTGTCCCCAGTGAATTTAATGTTCTGGGTTTGATCCCAAGCACTGCAGAAAAGAAACACAAGGAAGAGGAGAGAAGAAGAGGCATGAGGAAAAGGACTTCCACAATGACAATGTCAGGAGCTCAAGAAACTTTCTCCATAAGAAAACTGAATGTTTAAAATTGAAAGATTATCAACAGCCTATGAAAGCCTCAAAAAACACATGATAAATGGACAAACCTTCATTCAAGAAAATCTAACAGACATTATCTAGAATGATGAGATTCTTTGTTATCTGAGACATCGTTCTTTCTATCACCTTTGCTGTTTAAACTCCATGTAAAATAAGTCATTACTAAAAATAAGCCAAACTAGATATGTGCATCCAAAAGTGGACATTTCCTCTCAGTTTGGGGATGCACACCCACTAATCCCATTCTAGAAGCTATGGTTTGGACATATATAGAAAAGTCTAGTCTACTTTCTACCACGCAGGATTTTTGGCTAAGGTCAAAGGTCTACTTAGGTGGCCACTCCTTTGTTCACTGTTCATTTATCATTCTAGGTCCCCTGCTCCCAGCTCTGGTGCTCTGGTAACTTGTGCAAAGGTTCTTCCCACAGGGAAAGGCAAATGCTAATGATGAGGAACCAAGTAATTCTGACTGAAGGTGCGTAGTTTATTTAGAATAGGAAGTGGAGAATTAGTAGTGGATGAGATGATTCAGTGGGCAAAGATGTTTGCTGCCACCCATGACAACCTAAGTTAATTCCCAGAACCTGCATGGTAGAAGAATAGAATAAACTTCCACAAGCTATTCTCTAACTACTCTCTCTCTCTCTCTCCCTCACTCTGTATGTGTGTATGTATTTGTCTAAAAAGTAGACAAATGTCAATTCAATCATAGACAAGTCTGAAAGTCAAGAAGTCTGTGCACATGTACTAGGCTGCACCCATTCAGTAAAAATCACAGGATAATTGATAAATAATTGTCAATGTTCTCCAGGCCTAAACACATCAAATTTAGTGATATGAATAGGCAAAATTTGCAATAAAATTATAAATGAGTTTGACTGGCTATATTATCAGACAAAATAGAATTAAAGCAAAAAAATATTCAAGTCAAATAGAGGTATTTCAAAATAACAAAAATGACAATGAACAGGAAGATATAACAATATAAATATCTATGAACCTAGTAACAGAATCTTACACATGAATCCAATAAATGAAGGAACCAAAAAGAAGAATTTGACAAATCAGCAGTAATAACTAGAGACATCAACACTCTACTTTCAGTTAAAGAAGTAGCAACTGGTCAAAAGCTAGCAATCAATTAGGAATTTTGAAAATTACTGGAAACCATAAAGAACTAACTGGTATCTATGTATATCACATTCTACTCAACACTAACAGAATACACTTCTTTTGAGTGCACATGTTCCACCTCCATGGTAGGAAATGTGCTAGACCACTCGATCACAACAAAGTCTCGGGAAATTTAAAAGGAATGAAATAATGCAACACTGCTGGAATGGAGTTAGAAGAAGCCAAAACAAGATTTGGTGGGAAATATTAAGTACATGGAAATTAAGCTGTACACCTCTAAGTAAACATTACACTGAATGAGAAATTTAGCCAAAATATATATGAAGCAGTACCCAGAAGGAAATTGTGATTAACTGTGGAAAAAAAAGAAATGTATTAAAAAGTTTTCCATTTGCTTTGTTTTATTTTATTTTATTTTTTATGGAGGCTATAGTGAATGTGATTTGTGGTGGTTTGAAAGAAAATGGTCTCCAGAGGAAGTGACAGTATTTAGAGGTGTGGCCTTGTTGGAGTAGGTGTGGTCTTGGAAGAAATGTGTCATTGCGGAGGCCAGCTTTGAGGTGTCATATATGCTCAAGATGCAATCCAGTGTCTCAGTCAACCTCCTGTTGCCTTCTGACCAAGATGTAGCCAGCACCATGTCTGACTGCATGCCCCCCTGCTCCCTGATAATGGAATGAACCTCTGAAATGTAAGTAAGCCACTACAATTAAATGTTTTCTTTGTAAGAGTTGCAAGATCTTGGTGTCTCTTCACAGAAATAGAAACCAAAACTAAGACAGAAGTTAGTACCAGGAATTAAGGTATTACTGTGATAGACCTAATCATGTTTCTGTTTGGAGGAATTTGGACTTTGGTATTTTAGGTTAGGAAAGCAGTGGAATATTTTAAGCACTGCTTAATGGGCCATAGTAATAGGAGCATGAAAGACATAGGTGCTAAGAGTTATTTGAACTGTATGGGAGCTTACTCAAGAAGTTTCAGAGGAGAAGAATTTTAGTATGTTGCCTAGAGACCATTCTTTGATATTTTGGTGAAGAATGCAGCTGCTTTTTGCCCTTGTCCAAAAAATTTACCTGAGCCTAAAGTGAACAGTTTTGTATGAATTCCATTGGCTGAGGAAATTTCAAAATAGCCTAGTATATAGATTCTGTCATGTGGTTATTAGTGTTAACTCTAATGAAGATTTATGATGAAAAGGAGCAAGTTGAGCAAATAAAAATACAAAATGTGCAGATTGAGAAATAGGTCACCAGGAAGTGGAATAGAGCTAAATCCTGTGTCCAAAGAGATAAACAGATTAAGAAATGGAACAAAGGGAATTGTGACCTCAGGGCAAGATCCCAGCCAGCTAAGCTTCCAACTTGTGAAAAGAAACTAAAGAAAAACTTAGAGCTGGGTATGGTGGCATACACTTTTAATCCCAGCACTTGGAGGGCAGAGGCTGGTGGATCTCTGAGTTTGTGGCTAGCCTGGTGTAGAGATCCAGTTTCAGGACAGCCAAGCTTAGGTAGTGAAAGGCAGAAAGTGAGTGAAGATGTAATTGAACAAGAGGAGGTGGGGCATGTTCCAGCCCTAGTAAGCAGCAGAACTTGGCAGCTTTGGCCATGTGGTTGTGGAGTTAAGGACAGCAGAAAGGAGCTATGGAATTTGCCCCAGAGACAAAGGAGAGCCGCTGAGGCCAGGTACATGTCACGGTTGTCCCGGAATAGTGGCCTAGAGAGGCCACTGCTTAAAGCTGTGAAGTTGAAGCCTGGATTGCCTTGGAGAACCCAAGATATTGGAGATACTAGAGCCATGGGATACCTGCCAAGGAAAGCTGCTAACAGGGAATGGAACCATCCCAAGAGAAAGACGTGTGTTTCACTCAACAAAGCTGAATAGAGTTGGAGATCTGAAGAGTGTTTCGACATCAGACATGGAGATGCAGAGTTTGGAGTTTGCCCAGCTCACTTTTGATCTTTCTGTGGTCCAGTATTCCTCACTATTCTTCCTTCCTTACATTTTGGAATAGTAATGTATATCCTGTGCCATTATATGTTGGAAGAGATTGCATGAATCTCAGAAGAGATTTTTGAACTTTAGGCTTTTAAGTAAGTTTGGGACTGTGATAGACTATAGGGACTATTGAAGTTGGCCTGAATGCCTGTTTTCATTATGATATGGTTACAAACCTTTGGGGACCAGGGAGTGGAATGTGGTGGTTTGAAAGAAAATGTCCCCAAAGGTTTTTAAGAAAATAGTGCCAAAGGGAGTGGCACTATTAAGAGGTATGCCCTTGTTGGCGTAGGTGTGGTCTTGTTGGAGAAAGCGTACCATTGTGGAGGTGTCATATATGCTCAAGATGCCACACAGTGTCTCAATCAACTTCCTGTTGCCTTCTGATCAAGATGTAGCCAGCCCCATGTCTGCTTGCATGCCCCCATGCTCCCTACCATGATGATAATGGACTGAACCTTGGAACTGTAAGTGAGCCACCTCAATTAAATGTTTTCTTTGTAAGAGTTGCTATGGTCTTGGTATCTCTTCACAGCAATAGAAACCCTGACTAAGACAGGATTGTTTCTGATTTCTTTTACAGTCTGCCTGTCTTTGATATATATGAAGGCCACTAATTTTGATATATTAATTTTGTAATTCATAAACTCAGAGCAGCTATGGTTACCTGCACAAGAGCAAGCCAGTCAACATTCTTGTGTGAACAGGGGCCTCATAAGCCCCATACCCTTTACCAAGGATCTATGGACAACTGAGGGTTTCTGGGGCAAGGAAAGTCAGTTTTCTTTACGAGTATGGCTCCTGTTAGGTGCTCCAGTAAACAGTCCCACACTGGTGAGTATGTGGGTGGCACAAATTAGACTCAGTGGCTTACTTAAGGAAAAAAAAGACATAAAGTTAGGGGTAGTGGGTAGGCAAAGGTAGCTAAGGGTGGGAAGTGAATATGATTAAAACATTGTATGAACTTCTCAAAGAATTAATAATAATGTTATAGTTTAAAAACTATCTCAAAGCAACAACCTTTGCTTTCCCCTTAAAATACTTGAAAAGGAAGAGTTTATTGAACACAAAAGAAATAATTAAAAATAAAAAAAGGAAATACAGACACCAGAATAGAGCTAAATGAGGTAACTTAAGGAAAATACTAAAGCCAAGCTGATTATGTACAAAGACCAACAAGACTGATGAACCCAGAACTAGATTTATCACAGAAAAAGAGAAGGCTTAAATTACTAAAGCTGGGAGTGTAAAGGAAAAATCATTATTGTACTCACAGAAACAAAAAGAGATTATAGAAGAACTCTATTGGCAATTTCATGTCAACAGATTAAATGAAGTGAGCAAATTCCTAGAAAGATGAAAATTATTTTGATACAGAAAGTGAAAAAAGGAGCTCAAAATAGGCCTATACCAAGTAAAGAGACTGAATGAGTTATTTAAAATCTGCCCCCTCACACACAAAAAAGACCAGGCCCATTGGTGAGTTTTAGCAAATAGCCAATGAGTAAGTAATGTTAACCATTCAAAAATCCTTCCAAAAAACAGAAGAAGAATCCAAAGAATGTAGTCATGTTTTAGCATCCAAAAATCAAGTGGTGTAATATTACATGATTGCCTTCGAAGGCAGAAATATTGACAAAATCCAAAACCCATTCCTGATTTAAAAAAAAAGAATGAAGGCCAGCTTCTCTATTGTAATAAAAAGCACCCGCAAATTTCCGCTATTAAACATATTACTTTATGACATAAGTCTAAATATTTTCCTTCAAAATTAATAACAATACAGACATGACACTCACACCATTCAGAAATTATAGTAGAGACTCTGTCCACAGTAATTCAATAAAAAAAGAAAGAAAAACAATCCATATTAGAAAAAATACAACTGCCTCTGTGTGCAGATGGCATGATCTTCTGTATAAAGACTCTCAGAGTACATATACATGCTACAGACACTATTAGAATTAAAATCCAAGTTCAGCACAAGGCATAAAAAATACCAATATGCAGAAATAGATTTTATGCACTCATGAAGACACCATAAGAATTAAACTAAGAAAACAATTCCATTTATAGCATCACCCCAAAATGATAAAACAGAGCAAAACCTTAGTAAAGGAAGAAAGTGACTTGCTGCTACAGCAAAGCTGAAGTAATCAAGATTCTGTGGTCGTGCAGTGCCATAGACATGCAGACCAGGGAACAGAACTAAGAATCTAGAAACATTTATTGTGTGTGTATGGTCAATTGGTGTTTTCACAAAAATGTCAGAAAAATTCATGAAAAAAAGGTCATGAAAAAGCAAGGCTGATTTTGTCAGAAAATACAGTTTTCTCAATAAGTAATGACAGAATAATTAAATATTATTATTGATCTGCTAGCAGAGGAACAAGTTCTACCCTTCATTCCATAATACCAAAAGTAACTTAAAATAGACAGAAGTCCTGAATCCAACCGGTAAACAAACAAACTTTCAGAAGAAAATACAGAAATAAATTTTCATGACCATGTATCATGTGATAATTTCTTAAAGAACACCCAAAGCATAAACAATAACAACAAAAAATAAATATGTGAAGTTATGTCAATATTAAAATCTTTGTGGCACAAAAATACCATCAAGAAATTGAAGACTAGCTTTTAAAATGGAAAAAAAGTATTTACAAATAATATATACTCAATAATAATAGATAACTCAATTTTAATATAATAGATGGTATGTATACACATTCTATAAATGGGCTTAACCAACAACCAATAAACACTTCAACATTATTAGTTATTAGGTATATGCAAAGAAAAAAATCTCAGTGAAACACAGCTCTCCAGCCACTCGGATTGCTGTGAGTAAAAAGAGAAAAAAAAAGCAACATTGTGTAACAATTAGAAAGCTGATACATTTCTACAAAAATGCAAAATGATGCAACTGTTTTTTAAAAGTTTGGCATACAGCTATACTAAAACTCAGTAATTTAGTTCCTAAGTATGCACTTAAGAAAAACGAAAAGGCCGGGCGGTGGTGGCGCACGCCTTTAATCCCAGCACTCGGGAGGCAGAGCCAGGCGGATCTCTGTGAGTTCAAGGCCAGCCTGGTCTCCAAAGCGAGTTCCAGGAAAGGCGCAAAGCTACACAGAGAAACCCTGTCTCGAAAAACCACAAAAAAAAAAAAAAAAAAAAAACGAAAAGATAGAATAACACAAAAACTTGTACACAAGTGTTTACATTACAGGAAGATTGCTTATTGATAAGCAGTTGAAACAACTCGAGCTTTTATTAACTGTAAGCTGAAGGAGAAAACGTGTAACTCCACATAAAGGAATAGTATTAAGTACAAAGAAAGATGTACTGCAAGATGGGTGGATATTGAAAATGACATGTTAAATCAAAAAAGACAAGTATGAAAGCCAGGTATTGTAGCATTCTAGTTATGTGAACTATTCCAAGTAGGCAAATTTGTAGAGATAGTAAGTAGGCTAATGGTGTCTGACTCTTAGGGTGAGGGTTTGAGGGTTGATCACTAACTTATACGTGGTGGTTTATCTTAGGAGGTTGAAAATGTTCTAAAATTAGAAGTCCATTTTAGCCAGGACTCTATTGATACACACTTGCAATCTCACAACTTCGAAGTGAAGACAGAAACATTAAGAAATCAAGGGTAGACATGCCTGCCCGGG